>NC_090055.1:19990722-20086511 GCF_038355195.1 Osmerus mordax | reverse complement strand
GTCTCTATCTCCTGGCCCGGTCCCTCCTGGCCTGGTCCCTCCTTGCCTTGTCTCTCCTGGCCTGGTCTCTATCTCCTGGCCTGGTCCCTCCTGGCCTGGTCTCTCCAGGCCTTGTCTCTCCAGGCCTGGTCTCTCTCCTGACCTGGTCTCTCTCCTGGCCTGGTCTCTATCTCCAGGCCTGGTCTCTCCTGGCCTTGACCCTCCAGGACTGGTCTCTCTCCTGGCCTGGTCTCGCTCCTGGCCTGGTTTCTCCTGGCCTGGTCTCTCTCCCGGCCGGGTGTCTCTCCAGGCCAGACCTTGTTAGCAGGACCAGGGCTGGGAGCACGTACACAGTCACCATCTCCATGTGCCGTCTCAGATGGCTGTCTGTGACCGCAGCAGCACTCTGAGCAGATAGCAGGAGTGGCCCACTGTGTTGGCCTCTCCAGCCTCTCTCCAGCCCCTCTCTCTAGCCTTCACTCTAACCTCTACTCCAGCCTCTCTCCAGCCCCTCTCTCTAGCCTTCACTCTAACCTCTACTCCAGCCTCTCTCCAGCCCCTCTCTCTAGCCTTCACTCTAACCTCTACTCCAGCCTCTCTCCAGCCCCTCTCTCTAGCCTTCACTCTAACCTCTACTCCAGCCTCTCTCTAGCTTCTGCCCTGCCCTCTACTCCAGGGTCTACTTTAGCCTCTACGCTGGCCTCGGACCTCTATGATCTACAGCCTCCTACTGAGTCAGTTTAGATACCATTTATTTACTCTGCTCTCCCGGAATGTCTACTGTCCAGAAGGCCTCTGCCTCCCTACTGGAAACCACATCCATCCATCACATCTTTGTACAACGCTGATTGTTTCAATAAGATTATTCTGGAGACGTGTGGGCATCTACCCATAATCTCTCCTTAATCTCTCCTTAATCTCACCGTAATCTCAGGGATTTGATTGAGGAAAGATGGTTAGTCTGTGTCTATAGATTGCACACAGCAAAGTTGAAGAAGTCCTTGCTCTCCCCACCCTCCAGCCCCCCACCCTCCAGCCCCCCCGCCCTCCAGCCCCCCCGCCCTCCAGCCCCTCCGCCCTCCAGCCCCCCCGCCCTCCAGCCCCCCCGCCCTCCAGCCCCCCCACCAACGAAAATTAGATTTCAACTTTGGGGGGCACAATATCATTGACATTTTCTCAAGAGCATTTCCCAGGGAACACACACTAATGTTTGTAACATAATCTATCTGTTAAATTTATGTTCAACTTAAAAAACGCTTATTATGTGTTTATAATCTGTACAAGTGCCTTCCTTGCATGCTATAAATATTGCAATGACTTAGTTATGTTTGCAGTGATATATTGAAGTGGACAAATGGACAAATAGTATTTTTCCTTCCCTCTTGGCCTGCGCTCGTCCCAGCCCTCTCGCCGTGTCGGATGAGGAAGATGCTGAGATCAGTGTATTCATGAAAACCTCCTGAGCACGCTATACCAATTTTTTTATCACCAGTAAATCTCTCACAGGCGATAAAAATCTAGTAACATTCTTGCGCTCCCTGAGGGAAGCTTGGTCCCAGCTCAGAGCAGTCCAGGGGCTACTTGTCCTCAGGGTGGATGGATGCTCACCATAAATATACTGCTTGTATGAACTCAGGGACTACAAATTGTGCCTATAAATGTGTGTTGTTACAGATACATGCCATGCTGCCTCTGAACACCATCACACACCAGGACTACGCCTCTCCTCCTTCATCTCTCTCCAAAACTCACGTCTGGTTTTTGTTGTCTTGTTTGTGTTCTTTCCTCTCTTCCTTCCAGAATGTAAAATAGAAAACTGTGAGGCGTGTTTCAATCGAAATTTTTGCACAAAATGTAAGGACGGCTTGTATTCACACAGAGGACGGTGTTTCCTTCACTGCCCCGAGGGACTCAGCACCACCAACGGAACCATGGAGTGTGTAGGTGAGCGACATGTCACCTCTCAGCTTTGACTCCTGACCCCAGGTTGGCCGACCCTGTCTGCCAGAAGGGAACGCCAGTGTTTAAGTGGTGGCTGAATGTAGGGCAGATTTTCTGTGTACAGGAAGCTTGAGTCTCTGTGAAGATCTGACCTGTGACTCTGCCTGAGAGGATGGATAGAGGAGGGAGGGAGGGAGGAGAGAGGAGAGAGAGGGAGGAGAGAGGAGGGAGGGATGATGGAGGGAGAGGGAGGAGAGAGGAGGGAGGGAGGATGGAGGGAGGAGAGAGGGAGGAAGGAAGGATAGAGGAGGGAGGGAGGATGGAGAGGAGGAGGAGAGAGGGAAGATAGAGGGAGGTTAGAGGACGGGGAGAGGGAGAGAGGGAGGAGGGAGACAGGAGGAGAGAGAGAGGAGGAAGAGAGGGGAGAGGGAGGGAGGGAGGGAGTAGAGAGGGAGGAGAAAGGGAGGAGAAAGGGGGAGGGAGGGAGGAGAGAGGGAGGAGAGAGGAGGGAGGATGGAGGGAGGAGAGAGGGAGGAAGGAAGGATAGAGGAGGGAGAGGAGGAGGAGAGAGGGGAAGATAGAGGGAGGTTAGAGGAGGGGGAGAGGGAGAGAGGAAGACAGGGGGAGAGAGAGAGGAGGAAGAGAGGGGAGAGGGAGGGAGGGAGGGAGAGATGGAAGGAGGAGAGAGGGAGGAGAGAGGGAGGAGAGAGGGAGGGAGGAGAAAGGGAGGAGAGAGGGAGGGAGAGAGGGAGGAGAGAGGGAGGGAGGAGAGAGGGAGGGAGGAGAAAGGGAGGAGAGAGGGAGGGAGAGAGGGAGAGCGTGGGTGTTTTACTTTTATCTTCCTTCTTTGTCTTGTTTCTCAACCTCCATGGAGCTGAACTCTGGAGGGAGGCCTGCTGGCTGATGAAGCCTTGTTAGTTTTCTTTAGAAAACGTCTCTGTCATAAGTAAACAAACACTGTGCTAATGGAGGGGTTGTGGCGGTGGTGGTGGCGGTGGTGGTGGTGGTGGTGGTGGTGCTGACTCACCCTGCCTGCTCCAACCCTCCCCTGGCTGTTCTTCTTCCCGTGACTACTCCCCCCCTCTCCTGACTCTATATCTGTATGTTCTATTATCTATGTGTATGATCTATTATCTACCTGTGTCATCTAATATCCATACTCTATCTGTATGTGTATTATCTATGTACTCTGTATGAACTTCTGTATTTCATTTCTATCTGTATTATCTATTATCTCTCTGTATCTGTCAATAATCTTTCAACAGTAAACTACATTTATCTATCAGCAGTAAACTATATCTATCTGTTAATTTACTGACAGTAAACTCTATCTCCATCTATTAATCTGTCGACAGTAAACTATCTGTTAATCTACTGACAGTAAAGTCCATCTGTGTCCATGTGTCTCCAACTCCAGAATGTGAGCTGGGTGAGTGGAGTGCGTGGGGGCTTTGTATGAAGAATGAGAAAACCTGTGGCTTCAAGAAGGGCACCCAGAGCCGTGTGAGAGAGCAGGCCCAGACGCCCAGCCCAGAGACCCCCTCCACGCCCTCCTCCCCGCAGCCCTGCTCCCCCCCCACAGAGACACGGAAGTGTGTCGTCCAGAGGACAGCCTGTCGGAAGGGAGGTGAGAACTGTCACACCCTCGTCACATGACACACTCTCCGCACCCTCGTCACATGACACACTCTCCGCACCCTCGTCACATGACACACTCTACACCCTCGTCACATGACACACTCTCCACACCCTCATTACACGACACACTCTCCACACCCTCGTCACATGACACACTATACACCCTCGTCACATGACACACTCTCCGCACCCTCGTCACATGACACACTCTCCGCACCCTCGTCACATGACACACTCTCCGCACCCTCGTCACATGACACACTCCCTACACCCTCGTCACATGACACACTCTCCGCACTCTCGTCACATGATACACTCTCCGCACCCTCGTCACATGACACACTCTCCACACCCTCGTCACATGACACAATCTCCGCACCCTCGTCACATGACACACTCTCCGCACCCTCGTCACATGACACACTCTCCGCACCCTCGTCACATGACACACTCTCCACACCCTCATCACATGACACACTCTCCACACCCTCATCACATGATACACCCGCTACACCCTCATCACATGACACACTCCACACCCTCGTAACATGACACACTCTCCACACCCTCGTCACATGACACACTCTCCGCACCCTCGTCACATGACACACTCTCCACACCATCGTCACATGACACACTCTCCACACCCTCGTCACATGATACACCCGCTACACCCTCATCACATGACACACTCCACACCCTCGTCACATGATACACCAGCTACACCCTCGTCCCATGATACACTCTCTACACCCTCGTCACATGACACACTCTCCACACCCTCGTCACATGATACACCAGCTACACCCTTGTCACATGATACACTCTCTACACCCTCGTCACATGACACACTCTCCAAACCCTCGTCACATGAGACACGTCACCCACAGCAGGATATGAACAGGGACAGGAAGTGGAAAGATACAAAATTCCTACGTTCAGTCAACATAGTTAGGATTTCTTCATTCTCCTCTGGACCAGGATTGACTTGTTAAAAGACTTGAATCTGGCCAGATACCCAGGACATAATGGAACTGAGGCAACTTCAGAGGGTTTCTTGTAGTCAGTTGGTTTAAAGGAACTTCAACATTTTCTGCCTTAGCAGTAAAAAAGACCTGTCAGAACTTTATGGCCCGAAGCTGAGATTCAGAGCATAGAGAGAACCTCACCACACACACACACACCACACACACACACACCACACACACGCACACCCACCACACACACACACACACACACCACACACCACACACCACACACCACACACACACACACGCACCACACACACACCACACACACACACACACACCACACACACACACACACACACACCACACACACACACACCACACACACACACACACCACACACACCCCACACAAACACCACACACGCACACAGCAAGCGTCGAGGTATTACCTGCTAAGGGAAAACATTTAGACCGCTAGTCAAGGTGTGGGAGTGCAATCGGGCGCTTGGCTCTGAGTTTTATCTCCCCATTAGCACAGTCTAAGTTCTCACTCTAATCCATGATATTGTTTTATTGGGTTGTCTAATTAAAGTACATTTTCAACCAAAGTTGGAAGGCTTGACTTCTTTAACGGCCGTTGTAAACAAGCAATACTCCAAAACTTTATTAGGGAGAGGCACGCTTAACAGATCCCAGCCGGGCTGGAGGGCTGAGGAACAGCCGGGCTGGAGGGCTGAGGAACAGCATGTTGGGTAACTCCAGAGAACAGATCTACCAGCCTGGCTGGAGGGCTGAGGAACAGCATGTTGGATAACTCCAGAGAACAGATCTACCAGCCGGGCTGGAGGGCTGAGGAACAGCATGTTGGGTAACTCCAGAGAACAGATCTACCAGCCGGGCTGGAGGGCTGAGGAACAGCCGGGCTGGAGGGCTGAGGAACAGCTGGGCTGAAGGGCTGAGGAACAGCTGGGCTGGAGGGCTGAGGAACAGCCGGGCTGGAGGGCTGAGGAACAGCTGGGCTGGAGGGCTGAGGAACAGCATGTTGGGTAACTCCAGAGAACAGATCTACCAGCCGGGCTGGAGGGCTGAGGAACAGCATGTTGGGGAACTCCAGAGAACAGATCTACCAGCCGGGATGGAGAGCTGAGGAACAGCATGTTGGGTAACTCCAGAGAACAGATCTACCAGCCGGGCTGGAGGGCTGAGGAACAGCATGTTGGGTAACTCCAGAGAACAGATCTACCAGCCGGGCTGGAGGGCTGAGGAACAGCATGTTGGGTAACTCCAGAGAACAGATCTACCAGCCGGGCTGGAGGGCTGAGGAACAGCCGGGCTGGAGGGCTGAGGAACAGCATGTTGGGTAACTCCAGAGAACAGATCTAGTTCTTTCAGTATTTACAATACTGAAATAAGCAACAGGTCATTTGAAACGCATGGGTCACTCACTTTACAACCTAGGGAAGCTTCAAGGGTACCAAGTCCAATTTCTTTCACAGAAATATTAATAGGATATCTTTAGATATCTTTAGATATAATATATATAGAGAGAAGCCCAAAGAAAAGTCTGGCTTGTGATTCTTTTGTGAAGTGGAGTGGGGGGGGGGGGGGGGGGGGGGGGGTAAGGTCTGACAGCTCTGTTTGAGAAATGAGACGCATATTTCCACTGTGTGACGCCGGCATGCTGGAAAGAATTTCCACCACGGATTCAGAAGAATAATTAACAGTGAAATATTATAAACTGGCCCATAAAAGTTCTTCACAAGCTGCCAGGACGGCATACTGAGTGCTGCTGGGTCACAGGGAGAGACGAGGGGCCATATACAGCACGGCTGACATCACCAGCCTGGGGGGGGGGGGGAGACGAGGAGGGGGGGGGGGGATCCAGACTCACAAAATGAATCCTGATTTAGTTTAGCTAGTTAAGCTGTCGGTCTAGATCGGGTTTTGAGAGATTCGATCTGTAAGATCGCTAGCACCCCCGCCTCCCCGCTATTCCGAGACATATAGCTGTTATGAAAACGGGAAGACGCTCTCCGGCCAAGGCGCACAGATAAACGGACTTCTCTCGTGGATGAACTTCTGTGTGTTGTGTACCGTATCGTCGTCACCCTAGCCTACTCCTTTGTTTTCACCTGCCTTTTCCTCTCCATGTGCTGTTCCAGCACGCTGCAAGCCCATCTGCTGCAAGCCCATCTGCTGCAAGCCCATCTGCTGCAAGCCCATCTGCTGCAAGCCCATCTGCTGCAAGCCCGTCTGCTGCAAGCCCGTCTGCTGCAAGCCCGTCTGCTGCAAGCCCATCTGCTGCAAGCCCGTCTGCTGCAAGCCCATCTGCTGCAAGCCCGTCTGCTGCAAGCCCGTCTGCTGCAAGCCCATCTGCTGCAAGCCCATCTGCTGCAAGCCCATCTGCTGCAAGCCCGTCTGCTGCAAGCCCGTCTGCTGCAAGCCCATCTGCTGCAAGCCCGTCTGCTGCAAGCCCGTCTGCTGCAAGCCCGTCTGCTGCAAGCCCATCTGCTGCAAGCCCGTCTGCTGCAAGCCCATCTGCTGCAAGCCCATCTGCTGCAGCTGGAGCATTCACCCGGGAACCGCTGCAGAGAACACAGGGGGAACCGCTGCAGAGAACACAGGGGGCAGCGCTGCAGAGAACACAGGGGGCAGCGCTGCAGAGAACACAGGGGGCAGCGCTGCAGAGAACACAGGGGGCAGCGCTGCAGAGAACACAGGGGGCAGCGCTGCAGAGAACACAGGGGGCAGCGCTGCAGAGAACACAGGGGGCAGCGCTGCAGAGAACACAGGGGGCAGCGCTGCAGAGAACACAGGGGGCAGCGCTGCAGAGAACACAGGGGGCAGCGCTGCAGAGAACACAGGGGGCAGCGCTGCAGAGAACACAGGGGGCAGCGCTGCAGAGAACACAGGGGGCAGCGCTGCAGAGAACACAGGGGGCAGCGCTGCAGAGAACACAGGGGGCAGCGCTGCAGAGAACACAGGGGGCAGCGCTGCAGAGAACACAGGGGGCAGCGCTGCAGAGAACACAGGGGGCAGCGCTGCAGAGAACACAGGGGGCAGCGCTGCAGAGAACACAGGGGGCAGCGCTGCAGAGAACACAGGGGGCAGCGCTGCAGAGAACACAGGGGGCAGCGCTTGTATAACCGCTGATTTACTGGTCCGCAGATCTCACGCTTCGTGGAGATTTGGCCGCGCTCTGCCTTACTCCTTCCAGTGTCTTCACAACGGCTTTGCTCGACGTGTGATTGCTTATGTCAAGTGTCGGTGTTTGGACTGGATAGAGTGAGAGCAATAAGAGGTCAGAGAGCACGTTGTCCTTAACTGAAATACTGTCACAACTGTAAGAGTTCTTGACACTGACCCCTGACATAACCGACCCTTGATGCTCTGCTGTAGATAGACAGGCCCATGTTTAGTTGATTGGTCCTTTTCGTGAAGTCATTGTGGGCCTACAGCAATCGTCAGACAGTAACAGACGGCTATGACATCAGCACACACAGTACAACAACAAATCACCTCAACATCACTGACCTCACAACATGTCACCTACTTAGTTACACTACGTTGCCTACTTTCTACTTGCGCTATTTGACTTTGGATAAAAGCGTCCCCTAAATACAACCCGATATCGAATCTAAACATCGACATTGAGGCTTCTCTGCGGATCTTAGAAACAGAAAGTCTCCAAAAGCCCTGGGCCAGGGAAGCTGCAAGCTCTGTCCGGAGGAGAATCTTCAAGAAACCAATTAGAGACCAGCTTTAGGTTACATGCTTGCTGAAAGTTTAAGGACTTACATAGACATTCGGTGTGTTCGACTTCATCCACGCCGGCGGCACTTATTAATTTATCCAGTGTCCCTCGCCCATGGAACCACATGAAACATCTTGTATTTACATTACTGATTAAAACAAATTTTTATTAAATGCTGAGGCGATTACTACCAGCCAGCACATCGTATGAGTAAGCAATTGTATTTTTATATTATTTTTGTGTTTGTGTCTTGTTTAAGTATACATTTATTTTTCTGTAATTTTGATGGGGGTGGCTAACGCCCTTTAATAACGAGCCGCCACTGGCTACAACACAAGAAAGACAAACGTGACGTCATTCACAAATCAGCCTCCAGATTCTTTTGTTTATTATTCAACAACAAAAACGGAGATGTGGCGTAAAGTCTCCAGATTTGGAAACTGCACCCGCCACTCTCGTAACATCTGCCAATGCAAATGTAAACTCATCTAGTTTTAGAGAGACTCTATCCTCAAAATCTATAATCTGGGTTTAACACATGCATCTTCAACAGAAACAGACTTTTTTTCTTCTTCTAATTCATGTCAACTGAGTGAGTTAGGCAGGGCTTAAGCTTAGGTTTCATTAGTCTATTTACAAACATAGGCTTTTGAAAACTACAAATGTCCCCCCCCTACCTGTCATCAAAAAGCTGTCCCCTCCACATTTGAAAACAAACCTACGCCCTTGGAGTTGTGGAACCTTCATGGTCAAGTAGCCGACTTCAGAGAACACATGAAGGCCTGGTGAACATACACAAGTAGGCTCCAAAACAAGTGTCCCTGCAGTCCAAAACAAGTCCAACATCCAGCCAAGGGTTTCCAGCCCTCCCTCTGGTGTTGACTCTGTTGCCAGGGACACTGATTCTGGCAACACCGTTCATAGTAAACATCTAGGAGTCTGGCTGCTCCTCATCAACCCTACGTAAACAATCACTGTCTGACACCTGACACTAACAGACGTTCCCTTTTAGCAGCCAGCCCTCTCATCCACCACTGCCATCATTAGCGCTCGGAAATGTTGATCTCATTTCGCTAGCGGTTTGGGTGCAATTAGCATCAAAGAGTGGACCATGTAACTTGTTGGTGAACAACACGCTTTGATGGACGGAGTGGGAACTAGCCATGTAGGGGGGCTAAGGTGTAGGTAGCCCTCTTCAACTGTGTGCTTGCTTCAGTCCAATCTCTGCTGAACAGGGTTATTTTTTTTCCATCCAGCGTAACCTACATGGAACGCTCTTCAAATAGCTGTTTGTTTTTAGAAAGCAATTACACACTTAGGATGAGTGACAAGCACTAGAGCCGCAGGAGCTAGGAGAGGGGGGGGGGGGGGTAGAGAAAAGTGACGTTCACCTCAGTCAACTCCAAATGTTTACATGTGCTCTAAGGTTCTGTCAGCCGCGGCATGTTTGGTTGCTAGGACGTGTCTGGTTCAGGCTTTGTCGCCGAGGCTGGATTGTTATTTTCCGGTCTGGAGTTAGGGTCTATCAGGCTCTGCTGTGTGTCTCCTGTCGCGGCGCTGTGACGGGGCGCTGTGTCGCGGCGCTGTGACGGGGCGCTGTTTCGGGGCGCTGTGTCGGGGCGCTGTGACGGGGCGCTGTGTCGGGGCGCTGTGTCGGGGCGCTGTGTCGGGGCGCTGTGACGGGGCGCTGTGACGGGGCGCTGTTTCGGGGCGCTGTGTCGGGGCGCTGTGTCGGGGCGCTGTGTCGGGGCGCTGTGACGGGGCGCTGTGACGGGGCGCTGTTTCGGGGCGCTGTGTCGGGGCGCTGTGTCTGGGCTCTGTGACGGGGCGCTGTGTCGCGGCGCTGTGTCCGGGCGCTGTGTCGCGGCGCTGTGTCGCGGCGCTGTGACGGGGCGCTGTGTCGCGGCGCTGTGTCCGGGCGCTGTGTCGCGGCGCTGTGTCGCGGCGCTGTGACGGGGAGCTGTGTCGGGGCTCTGTTTGCGGCGCTGTGTCGCGGCGCTGTGACGGGGCGCTGTGTCGCGGCGCTGTGTCGGGGCGCTGTGTCGCGGCGCTGTGACGGGGCGCTGTGTCGCGGCGTTGTGTCGGGGCGCTGTGTCGGGGCGCTAATTATATTAATAACTGATAAAAACCCAGACGTTTGTCACTGGACACGTTCACGTTGTGAAATCCTGTTTGTTGCTTCCCCCCCTCAGATCATAAGAACAAAGGAGAGCGAAGTGGGGATCAGAAGAAGAAAGAGAAGGAGCCTGGCGGCAGGAAGGAGGGGGGGCGGGGAGGGAGGGAGGGGGCAAAAGGAGGGGGCAAGAAGAGGAAGGGGCAACACCGGGTTACCACGGCGCCCAGCCTCACCACCAGACCCAGTCCTGTGACCTAGCCGGTCGCCGTGGGGGGGTGGGGGGGTGGGGCGCAGGGGAACCATGAGGAGACTAAACCCCACCTGCAGCAGCCGGCGCTGGACCCAGTCAGGCTGAGGGAGGAGGAGGGGTGATGCTGCTATGCATTCTGGGTGATGCTCTGAGAGAACTGGAGGATTGCTGCAATAAACGACAAAACGGAAATGCCCGAGGAGAACGGGAGGATGGAGGGAGGCGGAAGAGGAGACATCTGACCGGCTGCACGTGTTACGGCTGGACCTTCCTGACCGGCTGCACGTGTTACGGCTGGACCTTCCTGACCGGCTGCACGTGTTACGGCTGGACCTTCCTGACCGGCTGCACATGTTACGGCTGGACGTTCCTGAGGGGCAGTTTGGGGCCGGAGTTCTGCCAGGGGAGAAACGGGAGGTTCTACCGGGAGGTTCTACCGGGAGGGCTGAAAGGTACCAGATCGACTGGTCTGGGTTTGATCCTTGACCTGTCCATGAAGTCTGACCCTTGACCTGCGCATGAACTCTGACACTGTGGGTGACACTGAAGAGGATCGATTCAAGCTGGAGGCCTGATCATGATTCAGGGGCTTGTGAAATCAATTAGAGCCCCTGGTCATATTACATCTGGTTTGAATCCGTTTCATCCTGGTTTGTGTGCCCTGGTGTTTGTGAGAGAAAGCAGAGCGTATTTGATGTAGAGAAAATAAACAGTATTAAGATTTAGTATTCTCTATTTGTGTTCTATGATGGAACTCTAGAAAGGCACTGGAACTAGTGGTTGTGGTTGTAATGAAGGGAAAGAGTCTTCAAATCAATGTTTTTGTTTGTAGAGAACCGATTCCAGAATGAAATCCACAAAAGATGTAGAGATGGATTGTTGGAGCTCAGTTTAAGTCCTGACCCGATGTTCGACCAAAGTTACCCATTCGATAGCTTAACCGTTTCAAATGAAATACAGTCATTATCTAATAGACAATATTGTTCTGCCCAGACAGCTGGGAATGAAGCATCTCTCTGTTTGTTTGTCATGTCTGCAGTTCCCACATTCTGATCACATATATGACTGTATTTGTGTGTGTGTGTGTGTGTGTGTGTGTGTATATTGTACAGGTTTCTGCATGGAAAGCTTGATGTTGATCTTGTAAGCTCACATTCAGTTTGACTTCACAGATTGAAATATGAATAACATGAGCATAATATCATGATCTGGCAGACCAGGTGTTTATACCTGGGCTGAGGTACCAGTTTTTTAGAAGGGACTTTGAGAGGAACATTAGCAGATTCCACAATAAGGGCACTGTGGCATACTGAGATTTAATAAGCAATAATCCTTAACATTTACATTTACATTTAGTCATTTAGCAGACGCTCTTATCCAGAGCGACTTAAAGTAAGTACAGGGACATTCCCCCGAGGCAAGTAGGGTGAAGTGCCTTGCCCAAGGACACAACGTCAGTTGGCATGACCGGGAATCGAACTGGCAACCTTCGGATTACTAGCCCGCTTCCCTCACCGCTCAGCCACCTGACTTCCCCTTAAACCTCTCATTATGTCAACCACATACAGCTGCTCAGTAATCGTTCATGTTTGCTACAGGGCCTGAAATATTCCACACTTCCTGTTTTGTAAGACACAACTTTATCAATCTAGATTAGAAAAATCTACGTCAATCATTTATACAAATAATGCTACGTCTGGTTTCAGCCACATCACAACCTCTCATACATGTCTGTCTGGTTCTGCACACAAGTCTTTTTGAAGCAGTCATTGTCACATGTATGTTTGTTTCACACAACATATTATCCTTGAGAGAAGTTATACGCAACATATGAATTCATATTGTGGATTGTGATACTCAACTGATCAGTTCATCATCGTTCATAATGATTATTAGTATCAGATTGTATTACTTCTGTGAAAGCTGAAATAAAATTCTGACGAAAATAATATTGAACAGCTCCTGTTGTTTATTATGTGAAGTCTCCCTCCAGTATTGTCACAAAATTTAGAATTCCGTCTTTCTGTGATTGTTGTGAGAACATCTACAGAGACTGCAACTGAATAACTCTAAGAAAAACATCCCTTCCTCCAAGTCAGTCTTGAATTAAAGTACCGTGTATGTTTGTGTGTGTGTGTCTGTGTGTGTGTGTGTGTGTGAGAGTATGTGTGTGAGGATGTGTGTATGTGAGTGTGTGTGTGTGAGTTTAAGTGTGAGCGGGTGTGTGTGTGTGTGTGTGTGAGTTTGAGTGGGAGTGTGTGTGTGTGTTTGAGTGTGTGTGTGAGGTGGTTGTGGGGAGGTGTTTGAAGGAAGTGGTTGTGAACATCTATCACTGCAAAGGCCCCAAAAAAGCAGAGACAGAAATAAAAGCAAATGACGTGTCCCAGTGAGTGGGAGAAGCCAACATGGATCTAACTGGAAAACACAAACAGACGTTTCTCATCGTACAGCAGACTGTAAATAACACCTTTCCTCTTCCTGACAATAAATTCTTACACGGAGCTCTCCTCTCCCTCCCCTCCCCTCTCTTCTCCCCTCTCTTCTCCTGGAGGATTGATGTGAAGACTTATACTTGAGTATAAGGGGGTTATATACTTGAAACACTTGATGATCTCATTACTTTCACTCAGGACTGCGGGACGAAAACACCTTGTATCCAGAGGCAGCCGTCAATCTTGCCTGGGTCTGGCTTGGGTGGCTGCATGGGTCTGGCTTGGTCAGGCTGGGTCTGCCTGGGTCCAGCCTGGGTCTGGCCTGGGTCTGCCTGGGTCTGGCCTGGGTCTGGCCTGGGTCTGGCCTGGGTCTGGTGGGGCCTGCCTGGGTCTGGCCTGGGTCTGGTGGGGCCTGCTTTCCAGGGAAGTTGCTGGCTCGTACCTCCACACCTCTCCCTCAGACACAGACTGGTAACCAGGCTGAGGTCGAGGCACCGAGCACCATCATCGCCAATCATCAGTCCCGGAACGTTTCATCATTTAGAAGATGAAACACAACAAAGTTGTGTTTGTGTGTTTTTTCCACGGAGGTCTGAACTTCGGGTACCTCATAAGAAGTTACGGCCCTGGTCCTGATACAGTCGTCAAAATATAGATGATTATGATTACCGAATCGTAAAAAATGCCAACGTCATATACTTTATAGGATCCTAACTCAGATGGTGTAAAGAACCACTCTGAGGCACTTTCCCGGCTGAATTCCAACAGCGTCCATTACACTTTTATGAGATTCCCCCTGCCTGTCCTCCACGCTCACGCTCCCCCTTCCCGGGACCTGTCCTCCAGCCTCCCTCCAGCCTCCCTCCAGCCTCCCTCCAGCCTCCCTCCAGCCTCCCCAGGACCTGCCCTCCAGCCTCCCTCCAGCCTCCCCAGGACCTGCCCTCCAGCCTCCCTCCAGCCTCCCCGGGACCTGCCCTCCAGCCTCCCTCCAGCCTCCCCTGGACCTGCCCTCCAGCATTACCCTAACCCCACAGTGCATTACCCTACCCCCACCCCCACAGAGCATTACTCCATCAGCATGCTCAGAATGTAGATGACGCCAGAACAGACCTGAATATGCACGGTGAACACTGAGGTTTTCATTTGAAAGTCTTAACTGAGTCTGAGAGACTTGGCCTGAGCTTGGATGTGTTCTGTTAGAGCAGAGGACAGAGAGCGTGGCAGAGGGGATTTTCATTACTTTGCTTGTGCTGCCCCCTATTGGTTGTCATTATTATTGAGTTAGTATCACATTTGTTTTACAAAACATAATTAATGATTGTCCCAACAGCTCTGTTTCCTAAAGAAGTGGATTGATCTGTTAAAAGGAAGAAGCTGGATGTTATGTTATGTATGAACAGTACATTTATTTTGATAAAATACTCCTTACATTAGCTTGTTGAAATAAATTCCCCAGTGACATGGAATGTGTGGCCCAAAGCACATTTGGTTTGAGAGTGTGTTTATACTCCATCTTTAAAAACCAAAGTAAGAGGCGTCTATTTGATATACATGCAATATAAGGCGTATACAAATAGGTGAGTAACTTGATTTGGCATGAGGTTGGTTCAAGAAATAGCTTTGATTAAAGTTTTTGTAGCTTCACACTGGGCAAGAGTTAAATTTCTGTACTAGGCTACATTTCACTGACGGGTAGTCCCAGGGTAGTTAAACTTCATTTAATGTAGAGTAACTGGTGATGTATCTCACTGCCCAACACTAATAATACGTCAATGCGTTTGCTATCACTGTGCTAGTGTTCGAGCAATTACAGTTAGTTAACCGTTGGTCAGCTTTGACGAAAACGTTCTGCATGTGTGAAGATGACAGCTGCTCACACAGTTCGACCTTCTAATTGGCTGCAGGCCTCCCCAGGTACGGGGTCTGACTGCCTGCCAGCTGCTCCCAACAGGCTGATCCCGCCCCCTCCTCCTCCTGTGTTAAATATGAAACACCGCCACGGTGCCTTCTTGGGAAATGCCGCATTGTCTCCTGGGTGCCAGGGAATCAATATAAGGAAGTTCAAGCTAGTCAACTAGTGCTGGGTCCCCTGACTGCTCCCTCTCCCCTCCCTCCTCCCTCCCCTCCCTCCTCCCTCCTCTCCCTCCTCTCCCCTGCCTCTTTCATTGATTTAGGAGGCTGGAGGCTGGGAAGGAGAGAAACCGTGTTGTGAGAGTAGCAGAGGTATGAGAAGCCAGGTGATCTGGTGCAGAAGGGACACTTATGGGTCAGAGTTGGCTCCCCTCTCTCCCCTCCCTTCTTCCTCCCCAGGTCAGAGGTCAGAGTTGGCTCCCCTCTCTCCCCTCCCTTCTTCCTCCCCAGGTCAGAGGTCAGAGGTTGAGGAGCTGACAGACTCTCCCTCTCAGACGCTCACTTCATCGTCCGTCGTGGACGACTGATGGCTGGCCGGTCTGCCAGGGAGGGGTGGGGCCAAGAACGGCCGGTAGGTACCGACCTCCGCCCCCCACTCTGCTCCCCCCTCCTTTGCCCCCTCCTTTGCCCCCTCCTCCGGCCCCCCCTCTGCCCCCCGGCCCGAAGACGGCGGCGTGGTTCCGGTAAACTTCCGGTGAGTGTCCATCTCAGCTCCTGACGGGTCGTCTCTCAGCAGGGGGTCGTCTCTCAGCAGGGGGCCATCTCTCAGCAGGGGGCCGTAGAGCGCCGTGTCCTCGATGGAGGCGTATACGTGCGCCTCGTCATCCTCGTGGAGTTTGGGGTTGGCGTGGAGACCAGGCAGGAAGCTGGTCCCGTTGGGGTTGTAGATGGACACCCGGGGAGGAAGCTGCTTCTTCTTTTTCCTGACGGCAGGAAGTGACACGGCAGGAAGTGACACGACAACGTGAGCGTTACTCACCGCTGCTGCTACTGAAACAAGCCAGCGCAGTGTGGTGCTATGTGAGGAAGACAGCCTCTGCCTCACCTTCTCACCAAGCACACCACAGCCAGACCGGTCACCGTGACAACCAGCAGAGCCCCCACCACGCCCAGGATGGTCGTCACAAGCTTGTCTGAGGAGCATTGAGAGACACACACACATTCACACACACACATACACACACCCCGCACACGCACACACACCCCAAACACACACACACCCCGCACAGACACACGCGCACACTCACATACACACATTCACATACACACACACTCATCACTGAGCCAGATAAAGCCATCATGTAATACCCAGGAACACAGCTTACATGAGTATTACACTTAGTATTAAGTTGATGAAAACTCCCTCCCTCTCCCACTCCCCCTCTTTGTCCCTCATATCTCACATCTTGTCCACTTGCCCCCTCTCCCTCCCTCCACATCTCCCCCTCCCTCTCTCACTCCTCTCTCATCCTTTCTTTACATCTCTCTCCCTAAAATTTGACATTTTATTCATTTAACACACTTTCTCCAAAACAACATACAAATAAATTCCTCCACTTCCTCTCCTCTATCTCATACCCTCCACACCCCCTCTCCCCCACCCCCTCCACCATCCGCCCCTTCCAACCCCACCCCTTCACCCTCCTCCACCCCCTTTTCCACCCCCTCTCCCTTCACCTCCTGCCCCCTCCACCCCCCCTCCACCCCCTCCTCACCCTCACGCAGGGTGATCTCCATGACAGCCTTGAAGACCCCGGTCTCCGGGTGACAGTTGGACATGTTGAGGTAGAAGCTGCGTGTGACTGTGACGTGTGTGCTGGGCTCCTCATCCTCGCGGCGGCTGTACATCTCCTCCAGAGAGCCCAGGCACTGCACCTGGATGTTGGTGTGCAGCCGGCTGCACCTGGGCTGGGACACCTCCAGGAAGGTCACCACGGCATGCACCTGGGGGGGCACGGTCACCATCCAGGAGACGGTGGCGTTGGGCTTCATCCCCGCTGGCCCACCAGGGGTGGACAGGAGGAGGGGCCTGGCCGTCTTCAGAGACACAGTGAATATGTACCGTTCTGTGTTGGGGACAGACAGGATGAATATGTACCGTTCTGTGTTGGGGACAGACAGGGTGAATATGTACCGTTCTGTGTTGGGGACAGACAGGGTGAATATGTACCGTTCTGTGTTGGGGACAGACAGGGTGAATATGTACCGTTCTGTGTTGGGGACAGACAGGGTGAATATGTACCGTTCTGTGTTGGGGACAGACAGGGTGAATATGTACCGTTCTGTGTTGGGGACAGACAGGGTGAATATGTACCGTTCTGTGTTGGGGACAGACAGGGTGAATATGTACCGTTCTGTGTTGGGTTAGGATTAGACAGTATCATCGTTACCAGACACAACTCTACAGGGAAAACATCTTACTGTACTTAAAGTATACTTACACAGTATAAGTACAAACATACTGACATACAGTTGGCAGTAAGTATGTGAATGTACAAAATCAGTACATCTGTAGTACTTCCAATATAAATATAATGAAAATGTATTTATTCCCATCAAGGTATTTTTCTATCATTTAGTAATGTTAACTTGATTCAAGTGTACTATTTTCCTGCTTGTGCTGAAGGTATTATCTGGACTGTATACTGTGACTCTTGTAAACATTGATAAATAAGGTTGTTACCAGAGATCCTCTGGCTGAAGCTGATGTTGATCACGGGGTCAGAGGTCAGGCGTAAATCCCTCCCCTGGAGGGCGTTGGCTGTGATGGTCATGTTGGCATGCACCTGCACCTTACCGACCGCCCCCTGGGGGCAGAATTGGCCTATGGGGGTGCCATCGCCCTCGGCAACTGTGAGCGTGACGTTGCCATGGCATTGATGGTGGTCTCCGGGGTGTAGTTGCGTCAGCCCTCCACCAGGGAGCAGCTCCACCGCGGCGTGCCGGGGGGGGCGGACCAGCCAGGTGATGCGGTGCAGGGGGGTGGGGAAGCACGAGGGCATGGGGGGGATCGTCAACGACACAGCTGGACAGTCTTTCAGAACGCTGCATTCTGGGAAATTAATGGTAGAACATGGGGATGGGTATAGCTCAGTGGTAGAACATGGGGATGGGTATAGCTCAGTGGTAGAGCATGGGGATGGGTATAGCTCAGTGGTAGAGCATGGGGATGGGTATAGCTCAGTGGTAGAACATGGGGATGAGTATAGCTCAGTGGTAGAACATGGGGATGGGTATAGTTCAGTGGTAGAACATGGGGATGGGTATAGCTCTGAGGTAGAACATGGGGATGGGTATAGCTCAGTAGTAGAACATGGGGATGGGTATAGTTCAGTGGTAGAACATGGGGATGGGTATAGCTCAGTGGTAGAACATGGGGATGGGTATAGCTCAGTAGTAGAACATGGGGATGGGTATAGCTCAGTGGTAGAACATGGGGATGGGTATAGCTCAGTGGTAGAACATGGGGATGGGTATAGCTTGGTGGTAGAACATGGGGATGGGTATAGCTCAGTGGTAGAACATGGGGATGGGTATAGCTCAGTGGTAGAACATGGGGATGGGTATAGCTTGGTGGTAGAACATGGGGATGGGTATAGCTTGGTGGTAGAACATGGGGATGGGTATAGCTCAGTGCTAGAACATGGGGATGGGTATAGTTCAGTGGTAGAACATGGGGATGGGTATAGTTCAGTGGTAGAACATGGGGATGGGTATAGTTCAGTGGTAGAACATGGGGATGGGTATAGCTCAGTGCTAGAACATGGGGATGGGTATAGTTCAGTGCTAGAACATGGGGATGGGTATAGTTCAGTGCTAGAACATGGGGATGGGTATAGCTCAGTAGTAGAACATGGGGATGGGGACAGCTCAGTGGTAGAGCATGGGGATGGGTATAGCTCAGTGGTAGAACATGGGGATGGGTATAGCTCAGTGGTAGAACATGGGGATGGGTATAGCTTGGTGGTAGAACATGGGGATGGGTATAGCTCAGTGCTAGAACATGGGGATGGGTATAGTTCAGTGGTAGAACATGGGGATGGGTATAGTTCAGTGGTAGAACATGGGGATGGGTATAGTTCAGTGGTAGAACATGGGGATGGGTATAGCTCAGTGCTAGAACATGGGGATGGGTATAGTTCAGTGCTAGAACATGGGGATGGGTATAGTTCAGTGCTAGAACATGGGGATGGGTATAGCTCAGTGGTAGAACATGGGGATGGGTATAGCTCAGTGCTAGAACATGGGGATGGGTATAGCTCAGTGGTAGAACATGGGGATGGGTATAGTTCAGTGGTAGAACATGGGGATGGGTATAGTTCAGTGGTAGAACATGGGGATGGGTATAGCTCAGTGGTAGAACATGGGGATGGGTATAGCTCAGTGGTAGAACATGGGGATGGGTATAGCTCAGTGGTAGAACATGGGGATGGGTATAGCTCAGTGGTAGAACATGGGGATGGGTATAGCTCAGTGGTAGAACATGGGGATGGGTATAGCTCAGTGGTCGAGCATTTAACTGCAGATTGAGAGGTAGTAGGTTCAAAATCTGACATTGTGGTTACCTGAGGTTACCTGAGTGACTCATGGAGGTTGTGGTTACCTATGAGCTTGCTGGCTGTGAGCAGGAGGTGGTGAGGGAGGCAGGACTGGAAGGCCAGCAGAGCGACGCTGCCAGAGAGAGCTGTGGCCTCCTGCAGGACGTCAGAGTTCAGCTTCAGCTCACAGTCTGGGCCGGCCTGGGGCGTCTTCTCTATGTGGAGGGAGAGGCCTCTCCTGTTCCTCAGGTCCACCCTGCACAGCGCTGCACGGAGGAACAGGAGCAAGTGGGCGGTGGGGCCACCAAGGGGGGCCAGGGGGGACACGGCCACCCGGATAGAATCGGCGGGCCCCCCCCACTGGTCTCCCCTTCCGAGGCACATATGGCCTGGATTTATTTTGTTTTTTACTACTCAAAAAGGTTAACTGTACCGGTATTACAGCTATCAGATAATTAGTAACATTAATTGTAAATAAAGAAATAAAAGTATATCAGTATGCGATTCCGTAACTACCCTTTATACTACAACAGCATCATAGAATTCCCCTATGAAAAATGTCTGGGGTCTGCTCTGTCCATGTTGCTCACCTGGGGGGCTCCCCCTGGTGGTGGACACCAGGAGGTGCAGGGAGAGTCCAGGATGCTTCAGGTCCACTTCACAGTTCCTCAGGGTCAGGGAGAAGGAGCCTGTTAGCCTGGTGGGCTGGGGGTCGTCCAGGCCCAGGACCAGGACCCCTGAGCTGCTCCGCTGGTACCCCACCCCGGCCTCCTTCTTCAGGCAGCGCGGCCGTGAGACAGCCAGGAAGGTGATGGAGCTGCTGTGTTTGGGCTGGACCGCGAATCGCCACTCCATCAGGTCGTCGTCAGGGAAACCGTCGGGGTAATTCGGGGAGAACAGCTCCGTGGACAAGGTCCCCCCGGGAGCGGTTACCGTGACGACGGCGAGGGCTGCCAGGGGAAATGGAGAGAGGTGTGAGTGTGTGTGTGAGAGTGTGAGTCTGTGTGTGTGTTTCTGCACACACCATTGATGATCACGAACACAACAGCCCCAGGACTAAGAACAACCTCTCACCTACTCACTTTTATTTATTTATTTTTTGCCTTTATAACTTACTGTTGGAGAGAGACAGAAGAGCAGAGAGAGAGAGATGGGTCGAAGACTAACAGGAAATTGGCCCCTATGTTAGGCATCAGCCTTAAGCGGTACCCACTCATACCCAGTGAGCTAGCGGGGCCCCCCCCCGACTCACATTTAATGTCCTCTCCGACAGCCACGGGGAAAACGGCCGGCTCCAGCTCCCCCCCGCCTGGGACCTCCAGGGACAGCTGGCCCAGACGCGGGAGCTGAACCCCGCTCAAGGAGCCCCCTCGGCAGTAGGTTCCCAGAACCACCGTCCTCGTGCTCTGGAAGGCCTGGAGGGAGTAGGTGTGCTGGTCGGGACAAGCCTGCGCAGGCTGGATCTGGGTCAGCCCCGTGGGGGACAAGTCCAGGAGGAGGGCCCCGGGTCCGGAGGCCCTCAGGGTCCAGGAGAAGGTCCGGGCGAAGCTCTGCAGAGGCCTGCTGCCTGAGTCTGTCTGTCTGACATCCTCACTGCAGGAGCTGGAGGTACACACTGAGGGGAGGGGCAGAGAGGGATGAGGAAGAGGGAAGAGGAGAGGTTGAGTGGAGGAAAAGAGGGATTGGAGAGAAGGAGAGCAGGCAGTGGGAGGCCATGAGCAAGGGAAGTGTTAAACAGCAGGCTGCAGTTAACAGCCTCGACTGATAAGCTTCTCTGTAATTAACAGTTACTCCGATAACAACGACACAAAAGGGACATTCCTCCTTCCAGCATGGGACTAGCTGTCATCAGTAAAGACTGTCTCGTGGTACAGTGCCACCCTTGCTGGTGCCATGCCATCCGACCTGGTACAAAGTTCCTACCCTAACATGTTCACAGGAGACATTCATTGTAAATTCATGACATAAGCCTTGCCAGGCTTCCAATGACAGTTGACAGAGGTCTTACATTTACATTTGATGATGAAAGACCTCTCTCAACTGTCACTGGAAGCTACATTTTAGCAGGTCATCATTTTATCCAAAGTACAAAGTAAAAATAGAGCATATAGATGGTTCAGCAGAAGATCAAGGATTAGAAGCGCACAGTTCTAACACTGTTTCAGTAATCAGACTCAACGAACAATCTGTATTTACTAGCCACATCGCCAGGTAAACACATCTCAGCGACCAGGCACTGTGACCTAAATCACAGTGCAACTATACCATCTCGATGACAGCAGCTGACTAGCGTATGGCGAACAACACAAACATGGTACCTATTTCTCTGCTGACTCTGACGGTGAAGAGCCCCTCGGGGCTAGGACAGGTGAAGTCCACGGGCGTGGCCTCCGGGCCCCTCAGCACCACAGAAGAAGAGCACGACCTCCGGAGACCTCCACCGGAGCACACCGCGCACTTTGACCCTGTGAGCTCCCTCCTGCTGATGTTGAAGGTCGTGCCCTGGTCTGGGGTCAGGGTCACCGCAAGACCCTCTGGATCACATGAACCACAACGAACAACTACATCACTTCTGGTTTGGAGTTTGAGTAGACCACATGTTACCGTCATCATAGCAGTTAGAACTAACGTGAAAACAAATGAAAGTTTCCTTGATTAAGTAACCCCCCCCCGTTTAAACATGATAATGTATTGGATGTTTGTATACTTAGTAAAAAGTATAGGGTAATTTCTCCTAGATTGTCAGTGTGTGTGTGGATGACATTTGCGGAGGATGAGTGAGGATGATGTGTGCGGATGATGTGTGGATATTGTGTGATGATGGCGATGCCACAGCTGACAGTGAGAGCTCAGCTCTGCTCCCTGTATGACTAACCACATCTGACTGGCATCCTAAACAAACACATCCTACATTTGCATGAACTCCTCTGTTGTCCTCTATCCCTCCGTTCACCAGTGCTGCCTCTCCCATCTCCTCCCTGTACATTGCCCTTGATGACTGTTTCTTCGCCAGTCTGACTTAATCTAATGTGTTCATTTAGCAGACACTTTTATCCAGATCCATGTACATCTGCAGTTTATGCTCTAACCACTAAGCTTCCCCTACTAAACCCCTTCGGCAGTTGGTCTGTCTCTCTGCCTCTGGTTGACGTCCTCTCCGTAGGGCGCTTAACACGGCAGAGAGAGAGGGCTCTTCGTCATGTGCTGGGTTCAGACTGGTAAACACAGCGCCCGTGTCTCTGAAAGCATGCGCGATGAAGCACAGCTGTCACAATAGTCTGGGATAACACATTAAGACCACAACAGGCCGGGTTTTATTTTATTTTGTTACAAAGTTTCAAACCGATTTCTGACTATAATAAATGATTGGGATGTAATGTAATGAACCGGATGACTCAAAATCCAACTTTGACATAAGACACGTGTTATGCATAAAGTATGTTAACAAACCGAGTGGGACCGAACAAATGCAGTAGGCTAGCCTATGATTTGTAACTAGTAAATTATTATGACCCACGCAAATGACATTTCGTGCAATACTTGTTGTGCCTCTTATGGGGGTAGATTTGTGTCTTTATGTTGTGTGCGAAACTTTTTCATTGCATACAAAAATTATGTAAACTTTTTCGAAAGGCTTTTGCTCTCAAAACGTTGGTTGGTTAGCAATGTATTTGCTTTGCATGCGTAGCGTTTTAATCTCGATTACGTAAAGCTCATTTTTGTTTGTGGGTGTTTTGAAATGCAAAAAATGTTGCACTCAACATCAATGCACAAATGTACACACACCTTCAGACACACACACACACACACGACATTGGAAGTTAATCACAACAGGTAGCCTGATTCTTTCACGGATGAAAAATGTTCCCTGCAGGCCTCCCTGCAGGCACACAGCTGCCATGGGTCTACTCTCTCACTAGCACTGTGGGACGTTTTGCTTTAAAGGCGGAAAAACGGATTGTGTCATTATCCTATCTAGTCCATAGGCTATAGGCCTAAAATTCGTAGCGGGTATCAGGCCTAAATGTCACTAATTCTTACACCCTTCATTTAGCAAAGTTATGGGTAATGCTAATTAACTTTTCCAATATCGAATAATTTACACGTGACAATCAATGGATCCAGGCCTTTGTAAAATCTCCGTTTACCTGGGAAAACATTCTCCTTCTTCGATCGTTTCAGCTTACCTGATACAACAAAAACCGCGCTTGTAACTCCCAAAAGCTGAAGAACCAAGCCGATCTTTGATGAGGTCATACTTGATTTTTAATTGACAGATTAGTTATACAGAAGGCTTCGTTTACGTAAAAGCAGTGTTGCTATGACGGACTCGCCTAGTTTTACAGTGCTGGACTTTATTTCCTGCCTAACGTCACACAACTATAAGGCGTTGACTCAGGTAGGCTACTGCAGTTATAACCGGATGTATAACTGGGGGACTGAATATTGTTGATACCAACCGCAAAAAAAGAAAAGAAAAAGGAAACAGTCCGTAGAGTATAAATAGAAACACTTACTTTAATTTAGTTTAATTCCCATACAAATATATGTATACAAATAAGCTCTGAGCAAGAAAAATTTAATATTAACCTGTTAATATTGAGGTTGATATCAGTTTGATACAACGTCAATATTGCAGTGGTCCCAGGCCTACAGTTTTAAAAATATCTAGTCTATATAATGAGATATACAGTAAGTAGGCCTACTATCAACTAGTCAACACTAGGCTACACCCGATCACAGCACATTATAAACTTCAAGTGTCTGAGGTCTAAGCACAGCACATACCACAATATCCATATACATTTAAAAACTATACAAACACTAATTTAAAAAACTTACTTAGCCTAATCTATTAATCTATGTTGTAGGCTAGCCCATAGTGTTATAGGGCCTATCGGTAAAGGTCTACTGAGACAGTTTAAGTTATAAATGTAAACAATTTTTCCAATAACATGAGTAACAGTTGATTGTTGGCTACATCGTTTCCTTTAAAGAGGCAGCTTGGTCTTACATTTCATGTTTGATTTGAGTTTGTTTTCTTATCTAGGTCGTCTCTGTTCCATCCCGTTAGGCAGAAATCCTGCTATGATAGGCACCGGCCAAATGAGAGCAGCAACACTCCACACGATGATGACCAAAGTCATGAAACAAGCCACGAGAGTGGACTCGATGGGTTTACGGTTAAGCCTCCAACTTGTGTCGCCCTTCAGCTCGTCCAGGCTGAAGTCTATGCAGCAGAAAGTAATAGGATCCCCCGTGTGCTGACCTCCCCTCGACCTGGCTTGACCGAATCGCCTGTACCGCGAGAGACCGCATCCAACGCAAAGCCTCAGTTCCTGTTGCCCGCCGGTGACGCCGAGGTGTTCGATGACAACCGGCGATATTGCCCGGTTGATGGCAGCGGTGAAAAATGCTCTGCCATGGTTGTTAGTGGTGTAGACAAACACTTCGCATTGAAAACCGAAACTGCTGTCCCACCGAACGACCAGCGAGGTCGGTAAAAGTCTGTGCACGCTGACATTGCACTGTGGCACTGGCTGCAGCGACGATCCGGATGAGGATTCGCTCTCCTCCACCGATCTCTTCGAGTACCGCACGTCCACTTCCAAGTTCGCCAGGAATCTGTTGGTGGAGTTGATGGGCGGGAGAAGGATGTCTTCGTCGTTCCAGCCACGGCAGCGCTGAAGGAGACCCGCTACAGTGGTCAGCGCCAACAGAAGAGTCCGAGATTGGTTCAGCATGGCATAGGGTGCGTCTCTCCTGCTCGCATGATGTTCCATGGAGTATGAAAAGCGACGGATGAGGCGTTTCCTTAAAACGGTAAACGTCTGTCACCAGCGCGCAAGTAAACAAGCGTCGATCGTCTGTCGATGCCGGAGAGGAAAGTTGAGGATGTACCGATTGCGCACGGTTAAACATGGAAACGTCAATGTGTCCATCACACGCGAGTGCTCCCCCTCCCTCGACTGGGTTCTCTAAGTAACTGGAATTTTGCCAATCCGATCCCCGCTAAACTGGAGATAATCTGGCACACGGCGAGAACATCGTTCATTGCATTGCTAGAACCTCACGCTTTGAGATTCAGGTGTGCGCGCTGGCATGGGGAGTATAGGACTATAGGCACGTGCAGACTCCGAGCGACATACCGTTAAGGGTCAAATTATTTCTCAAAATAAACAATAATTGTTTTTTTTATTGATCATTGTTGTATTGTTTTGTAATCCATCAAAACTCCTGGATAAAAAAAAAAATCAGTAGTCCCATTTTCTGTCGTGCCTATAGAAACACTCCAAGTATTGAAGGATCTCATCAATTGTTGCTAACTGAATCATTTTCTTCCGAATGTATGAGTAGGCTATGTTTTGCAGACTCGGTGTGTTTGTGTGCGTGGGTGGGTGGATGAAGTCTGTATTTGTTTGCGTGTGTGGGGGGGGGGGGGGGGGGGGAAGAGAGAGAGAAAGAGAGATAGAGAGAGCGAGAGAGAGAGAGGAGACATACCCAGACAGAGTGAGAGAGACGGAGAGGGAGAGAGATTAATGAGACACACCAAGCTAGGCTGCAGTCTTTAGGTGAAAGTCCACATTTACAGATCAGGGGTCTCACTTATAAACGTATTCAGACAGCAGAAAGTAAATGTGGGAAGAACGATTACTCCTAATATTTATATATTTTGTTTTCCTCACACGTTTTTTCACTCCATATCATCATTATCATGAAGATTAAATCCAGCAGTGTTATTTGTGCTTGTACTGAGTTATAATTGTTCCATAAACACCTTAGAAAATCCAACTCAAATCTTAAATGAAAATTCAGCGCTGTCTCACCATCAGATTGTCCACTACCGGAGTGCAGGAAGTGCATATCATCATATGTCAAAAACTGGAAATACAGCCTTTAAGCTCCCGCGAAATCGCTACACTCGACGTCCTCGTTATCAGTCCAAACTTTATACTGTTCATAACAAAACGCTTTTTCTCGTCACTGTGTGGGGGGAGACACCCCGTTCTCCTGCCCCAGCCAGGGGCCTCCCTCCCCAGCGCTACTCTGAAGAGGCTATAAACTCAACGCTCAGCTTTTCCATTAGCCCTCCGGGGCAAAATTATGACACAATTGCTGCGACTTAATAAACAAAGTGATGGGAGTAACAGGCGGGAGGGTCCGTGGAGAGCACCAGAGGGCCGTTCATTTGGACCGGCGCTGGTCCAGACTCTGGAGCAGAGCGAGCGAGAGAGCGAGAGAGAGAGAGAGAGAGAGAGAGAGAGAGAGAGAGAGAGAGAGAGAGAGAGAGAGAGAGAGAGAGAGCGAGAGAGAGAGAGAGAGCGAGAGAGAGCGAGAGGGTGCGAGAGGTGGTGCTGGAGGAGACCAGACAGGTTCGCACGGGACACACCTTTTCTGCTCCTCTGCTGTAAAAAGCACATTGTGTGTGTGTGTGTGTGTGTGTGTGTGTGTGGCTCCCTTAGAGTGCGCACATGTGTTTTTTCAAGTTGTATCTCGACTCAGGGGAACACTTGCTTGCTTGCTTGTATGTAGTTGTCCATCGAGGCCGATAATGACGTCCACTTCTGACTTCAACGGTGAGTTCTCTGGTGCTGTACCGGACCCAGCACGTTTGGCGCCCTAGGCAAGATTTATCATGAGCCCTGATTTTACACTTCTTTAGCGTTGTTTTTATTTGGTCTTTATAGCGCTTCTTCTGCCCTCCAGCGGAGCGTTGGCCTTGGGCGAGCTGGCCATACATCACTTGGTGAGGCAGTCGATTGAGGGGCATCCTTATAAAATGCCCCAGCCATCGCTGATGGTGGGTGATGGTGGCTTCAATGCTCTTCTAGCCTGCTCTTTTGAGGTTCTCAGTGTGTGGCACACGGTCACGCCAAGTGATTCCTAGCATGCGCTGGAGACAGCGGATGTGAAAATGCTCCAGGGACTTCAGATGGCGGCTGTAAGTGACCCAGGCTTCACAACTGTATAGGAGGGTGGTAATGCAAACAGCTTGATACACAGAGACTGTTGTATGGAGATATAAGTTCTTGTTTTGAAAGACCCGGCCAAAGGCAACTGATGCTTGTTCGATTCTGGATTCATTGTCGATGTTATTGTCCCCATTTGAATGATGGTACTACAGATAGATGCTTATCAGTGACGCTGAAGATGGGTGGAGTGGATGGGGTGCTCCATTGACAGACCTCTGTTTTGGTGATGTTGATAGTCAGCCCCATCCTGCTGTAAGCCTTCACGTGCACACTTGCTACTTGCACAGTTGATGGCAGCAGCAATATGCTGCCACTCGCACTGTTTTTTTTATTGGCGATCCACCGGCCACCAAATAATGTGGTTTTCGGGCCTCCACAACCCCTATAGTAACAGTGTCTGACATGTTGCGCTTTTTCGTTTTTTTCCCCACCTGTCGCTATGATTCACCGCAACTAAAGAACCGCATGCCAGCTCATTGCTTAGAGGTGTGCTTATGCACGTCTGATTTTTTTTTTTTTGGGGGGGGGGGGGGCGTACGCCATTATAGGCTTTTGGACTTACGTACACTTTTAGAAAGAATCCTAGGGCAGTTTTATAAATTAGACAACAGGGGCGTCATTTATAAACGTTGCGTAGGCAAACGCACAAATGAATGCGTAAACAAGTTTGTATATACGCAAACTTTGGAATTTATAAAAAACAAACTTCACGTGAGAATGTGCGGTCCTCCACATACACCGTGACCCATGCATACGCACAAAACTTTGAAAAATGGGAAACTACGACTCCGTTGGTAAAAGTATGAAACTCAAGCCAAGCCTTCAAGTTGATATCATTGTGAAAGTGAAATCGAAATATAACCTCATACGTGTTACATTATGAAGAGTTCCCTGGAGTACAAGCACAAAAAAACGATAACGGAGGTATCTGTTATGCAAAATCACCCCTCAAATATTTGCACATTTTATTCGTGAATAATATTTGATTGGATCTATAATCATTCAACACTTCTTGCATGTTATAAAATGTAGGCTATTCTTATAAATATTTAGGTGAACATGAGGACAAATGAGGTTTAAACTGATGCTGTTGCTTCAGATAGAGGCTTCTGTTTTCACATCTGTTGCGCGTAACTATGATAATTTGGAGCGTGTCAGTACCCATTTATAGGGAATTACGGGCGTAACATGTACAAGACGCTTGCGCACATGCGCTTAATTTCCTCTAAATTGTGAGGAAAACCGGAGCTCACGCACTTTCTGTGTTTCGTTCGTACGCAACGTTTTCACGTGAATTCTACGCATAGTTTTATAAGTGAGCCCCCAGGATCTCTGGATAGCCTCGAACACATCTCCATGGGATGCACAGACCACTTTACACAAACATAAGATGATTGTAAAGCTCCTCTTAGGAAGCGGGGAGCACGTGTGTGATGAGCAGGTGTGTGAGATAAACGCCTTGAGAGGGAGTAATCGCACGCTCTTCCTTTATGTTAATGACTTGGCCTTAATGAGTTCCTCTTCAGCTTGCCTGCTTTAAGAGGGGTTTAAGGTGTGCTGCATGCATCTTAAATGAGGCGCTTGCAAAGGTCGTTTTATTAGGGCCCCTGCCGTTGTCCGTCTTTGAGTTGGGGAAATGACGTGTAAGTCCCTGCAGTAAATGTCTCCGCATATACAAATGAGTTGCCTTCAGTTTTGTCATCTAAAAAACTCCTCTTGAGGGTCTTTATGTCTTAAGCACGCTCGGTCATCTGCACGTGGAAAAAACCTGATACAGCTGGTTTCACAATTACTGCGCGCGACGCAGCTGCAGTCACGCGCATTCGATTTTGTTCCTCGCTCGAATAGACGTTTTCAACCTGGTAGCTATTTACATTTAGTCATTTAGCAGACGCTCTTATCCAGAGCGACTTACAGTAAGTACAGGGACATTCCCCCTGAGGCAAGTAGGGTGAAGTGCCTTGCCCAAGGACACAACGTCAGTTTGCATGACCGGGAATCGAACTGGCAACCTTTGGATTACTAGCCTCACCGCTCAGCCACCTGACTCCCTATAGAGAGCACCTGACTTGTTTGCGACAGCCGTGTCGCCAACCACCCGCGCCATGTCCCTGTTCGCAGGTTTTGCATGCGCGTGATGGGGTTCCGTTTCTAATGAGCCTCCCACAGGTGGCTCGCGGGCCAGGTCACATCCCCGCATGAACACAAAGAACATTAGAGCGGACACACTCTTGTCTGACTCGAAGCCATTTTCAGGGGGCAATATTGAATTAAGGAATGCAGTTCATTTATTCAAAAGCGTATTCACTGTGGGTTATAGTTTCAGAGTACAATCCCAGATGTAGGCCTGTAGCCTAAGTACATTTTTTTTTTTGTGGTTAACAAAAACGTGATGTTCTATATAGAGACACTTCCGTTTTATCTCTTCCCTCGAAAAATCCTCTCCTATCATTTATATACACCCCCTCTAGAGAGCGAAGTCAGTCGGCTAGCCAAGCCCTACGGGTCATTAATTTAGACGGGAAGAAAGGCATAGTAATAATTCATCATTGTGTCTTTCATCTTTGCTCGGGAATATGTATGACACGTATGAATTGTTTTCCTCAGTGCTGCTGAAATGGCTTAATTTGCCTCTAAGGACTGCCTCCCCGTGTTTGATATGAGTCGCAGCCGAAGCAAAAGACGCTGGCCGCATTTGGCCCCAATTTGCACCTGAAAGAGCTTCCCTCTCCGTTGTTTCGTCAAACCAAGTCTACGGACTACACGTGCTCCAAAACCCTGCATCTCTCCAACTAAACACACACTTGCTGCTCCGAAACCCTGCAACTCTTCAACTGAACACACACGGACACACACATACTCCCACATACCCCCCAAATCCTGGCCCTCTGCTCGAGACTAGATTCGCACTGGCGAATAGAGAGAAAATGTAAATGGATTTCTTGTTCATTAATTATGCTATAAAAATGTAAATTGCTTCAGTGCCAAAAATGCTAATGGGACAGAGATAAAAGCCTCTTGTGCCAAAAGAGAATGTATAAAAGATTCATTTTCTCAAAACGTATCTCTTACGCCGCTGCCCAGGAAGTAGAGTTGTTAGTGGCGTCTGGCTCGGCTCCACGCGCTCTCTGTAGTATCAGACATCTCTCACCTGACCCATGCCTCACATTCGCTGGCTTAATTAGCTTCTGAATATTGGTCAGATGTTCCCTCCTCCCGTCCTCCTCTGAGCCAGGAGAGCGGGCCACCTCCTGCCTCGCTTCAGCGCCGCATTCCAGCCCTGCCCTCATTGCCACGGTAACCAACTTGACCCTTCATGCCGCTCGCTTAAATCGAGATGCGTTTTTTTTTTTTTTTTGGAAAGACCCAGAGAGATTTATAAGTAAGGCGCACTAATCCTATCCTCAGAGACACTTCTAAGAGTGGTTGTGGTAGACTGGGGGCTCGGCGCCCCCCTCCCTACGCCTCAATCTTAAAAGGCATTAGACCCCCCCTCCCCCCTCCAGCCCCGCCTCTCCACCCCCCCCTGTAGACGGCGTGTGTGGGACTGTTGAGGGGTTGGTTGGACAGACGAGAGGTGGGCTAATTAGTCTCGTTAATTACTGAGGAGCCCTGGTAACAACCGGCTGAGGAGGGGAGGGGGGGTGGGGTGGTGTTTGTCAGGAAATGATGTCTTCTCTCACAGGAAACACATTGACTTAATAATAAGCCCTGACAACTCACACACTGGATTTGGAATTGAATGCAATTAAATTGATAATGGAATAATGGAATCCTCAGTCTTCAACTCTACCTCGCTAACATTTAGTGATCAGTACTGAAGTACTGAAATGTTGTGATCAGCGTTTTCATTACTGAAGCTTCAGTACAGTCTGAGTCTCTTCCCCACCCCAGCCCCATCCTCGACAAGGCTGGAAACCAGGTTACCAAGAGTCTGGGTTAAAACCAGTCCTTTCTGAAGAGAAGTGCTTCAAGTCAGGATAACTGGGATAACATCTTCTTCCTGTCAGACGGTCTTCCTCGGCCGCCATGGTCTCCGGTCTCTCCGTCTCCTCAGGGAGAAGATCAGCGAGGATCAGTCTCTGACACGCTTGTTGTCTGGAAACAGGCCCTGAAAATCCCATCCCATTTGCGAGCGAGGCAAGGGGCATGCGGAGTGCTGCAGAACCATCACGCCACAGCCCCCTGGTCCTGGGCATGCGAGATGGTGCGAGATTGCTTCTCGTCGTCACTGCTGATTTCCATCCGACGTGGACGTGAATCACAGGCTCATCCCTGAAAGGTCACTGTGGACAGGTGGAGACAAGCCTCTCCTTTTCCCTCTCCCCTCCCCTCTCCCCTCCCCTCCCCTTTCCTCTTCTCTTCTCTCTTCTATCCACATCTTCCCTCCTCCCCTTCCATCCTCCTCCCCTCTCCTCTTCTCCCTTCCCTTCCTCCTCCCCTTCACTCCCCTCTCATCCTCCCTCCTCCACACAGAAAAGCTCAGGGCAGTTCAGTCGTTTGTCATCTGGTTCTGGGCTAGAGGAATGCAATCTCCCTTCTGAAACAGGGCAGCAGGGAGTAATCACCTGTGGGCTGTTTATCATGGTTGGAACAGGGGAGGGGAGGGGGAGGCGAGGAGGGGAGGGGAGGGGGGGAAGGGAGGAGGGGAGAGGAGAAGAGAGGAGAAGAGAAGAGAGGAGGGGAGGGGAGAGGAGGGGGTGGCAGTAACGACAGCTTGCATAGGAGATTACTGTTAGAAACCAGCAGAGGAATACTGTCAGAGCTCAGAAATCCCTGGGCAGAGTTAACCACAGCAGACAGACATGCTATTGTTCTGAGTGCTTCCCATCATACGGCAGCAAAGAGAGGCTGTGTGAGGGAGCGTGTGATGGAGAGAGGACAAGGACAAGAAACATAGAGAGATAAGATGGAGGAAGAGAGCGACAGCTGGATTCCCTCTCATGAGACAGACTCGATCACAGTGCCTTAATACAGAAGGGTTGTATGGTACATATCAATACACATTACTTAGATTATGATCACAACCACTCATTTTACTGACGTTCTTGGCTGCAACGGTACAGGATTCAAAACGACCCAAGGTCAGGCGAAGTGGTTCAGCTGTTCAAAATAACCTTGAGCATTTGAACTCTGACCCGAGACTGCATGGGAAACAGCCCTGCGTGTCCATGGAGACACACCTGTTCATTAACATGAAAGCACATTAATAAAAGATCGACCACAGGATTACTGACCTCCAGATTAACCCAGTGCCTCTCTTTCTGGAAGACGGAGCACAACCCACCTCCTGTGGACCTGAGGGCATCTTAATAATACAGTCTGTTAGACAACTCAATATTCTCTAGTCTTTTTTGGAGTGCTGTAACTCAGCATGGAGCTTGGGTAACTTGGGTAAAGTGTGTGGGTCTCCTGTAGGGAATATTCAGACAGTGCGTTCACATGCGTGGATTTCTCGCTCGCAGAGCGCTTGCAGAGGGCTCTGCGAGCACCTCCCACTCAGGTGGGAGGTGGCAAAGTTGGAAGCTATGTGCAGCTAGCTAGCTTGCTAGTTATGTCTGTAGCTATTAGTGTCCTTGTTTGCCTTGTCTGTCTTACAAAAAACAGATGAAAGGGTGGTTGATGGCTGAGGTGACCCTAGCCATCTGCTACGTTTTAGTTTGAATCTCGTTAAACATACAAAAATACAGAATGCATATGTGAATGCCCCATTAGTGTATCGGGGGGGTTCTCCTGTAGACCAGGCCTTCATCCAACTCCTGCTCACGGTAACCAGGGTGATGACCGCATTGTAACCAAGGTGAGAGAGAGGAGAGAGTAGAGAGAGGAGAGAGGAGAGAGAGGAGAGAGTAGAGAGAGGAGAGAGAGAGGAGAGAGGAGAGAGAGAGGAGAGAGAAGAGAGAAGAGAGGAGTGATAGGAGTGAGAGGAGAGAGAGGAGAGGAGAGAGAAGAGAGGAGAGAGAGGAGAGAGCAGAGAGGAGTGATAGGAGAGAGAGGAGAGAGAGGAGAGAGAAGAGAGAGGAGAGAGGGGAGAGAGAGGAAAGAGGAGAGAGAGGAGAGAGAGGAAAGAGAGGAGAGAGGAAAGAGGAGATAGGGGAGAGAGAGGAAAGAGAGAGGAGAGAGAAGAGAGAGGAACCCTGGGTTTAGCTCTTGGACATCAGACACACATTTCCTATCACAGCAATGCTGACACCTCCCCATCACTCCAGTCTCCCTTCCTCCCTCCCTCTTTCCCTCCTTCCCTCCCTCCCTCCCTCTCTCATGCGAAGACTGTGATTATCAGGTGTTGAAATCTGCCTTGATTGTGAAGGCCGGTGTGACAGAAAGTCTTCAAGGAGAGATGCTAGGTTGTGGTAATATCCGATCTCAGATCTTTTCATGCAAAGACGGTGTATTCCAGTACACCGCAGTTAGAGCAATGTTTTTCTACTGTAACTACTACATCATACATCACTAAACACCTTGTCAGGGCATTAATGAGAGTTATGGTGGTTGTGGTCATTTGAAGTTAATTATTATTAATATTTATTGCTTTTTCACAAAGTCACTTGGCTTTTTTGTTTTTTATAATAATGTTTGGATGTGGATGCGAACCTTTGATCTGCAGTCTGATGCATTACTACTGAGCTGAAGCCTACCTATGCCATCATCGTATGAATGTCAGAGGCTGAACTCTGAGCACTGTAAGTGATCTAGCCATGTGTTCATCTGGCTCTGAACACACAGATGTGGGAAACATTTCGCAACAATCGGCTGGAAATGTGTTGTTGCTAAGGTAACAGGCAAGCGCTTTCCAGCATGGGCTCCAGTCAGTACAGTAACCTATCAGTGATATCTTAAGCTTTTAATATCTATAATTATATTATTCCCGGGTAATGCGCTGGATAAATAAAACGGGTTGATTAACTATGTAGCCCAGTCCGAACCAGCTCTTTTCTGTCCTTGATTCAGACAACCCATCGGTTTAGGAACACACACACATACTCAGACGTAGCCTGTTTGGGCTGCTAGGCCTATTTGTGTGAGAAAACCCTGGGTGACTTTACACAAACCTAGAGTTTGTTTTCACCTTAAGAGTACGCAATGCATCCTCTAAGAGATTAAAAACATTTCAGCAAGGTGTCAGCATAGGCCTGTCCTTCTGAGGAAAGAAACTTTCAGTACCTCAGCCTTCGACTGCACACCCCTGTTGAGAACAATTAGCATCACCAGCTTCACCCGTGTTCTGTCTCAACTGACCCTGTTTATGTACCCAGTCTGGCCCCTGTTCCTGCCCAGATCGTGCCGGTATTCCCCCCGAGCCTTTTCAGCGTTTACTGCCGTTCGATTCCTGTTCCTGCCTGCCTGTGTGTGTGTGTGTGTGTGTGTGTGTGTGTGCGTGTGTTTGTTTCCGTTTTTGAGTTTTGTTTACAAAATCAAGTCTCTGGAACCTGCCGTACCTGCACCTGATTACTGTGTGGATTAAAACCTCACTTCACCATGCCGTGGTCCCGCCAGCTCTGTACGTGACTAAGATGTTTTTCACTTATTCAAGATGCACAGAAGTAGTCATGTTTGTTCCAACCTTAAATAAAATGTCCACGGTGCCTCCGATGTAGGGCATTAATCAGTGTTTCTTATTGTGTCGTTATTACATTTCAGTGTGTCATTACAGCTTTGAAAGGAACATTGTTAAACTGTTCTGTTTCACTTCACTACAAAAAGTCAAATGTATTCTGTTACTCTATTCTGTTCTATTCCAGCCTTCAAATAAAGAGGATTCAGGTGACCACCACTACCCTAACTATCGATGCTCAAACAAGGTGTGTGATGTAGCACAGTAGACCAACGTACACAGTGCTGTAACAGGTGGAATAACTGTGCACTGGAATAAACCTGGTTTATGCATTGGCTGAGTTAAGGTTATGATGGTCATTTAAATTTCCTTACTTTTGAAGCTTTTCAAGAATTTAAACTTAGGCTACAACAAAAACCTTGTTTTGTCAATTTGTTTTTCACTCTAGGCGTACCCTACCGTCTGATATCTTATACCAAAAACAACATGATTTGCTTGAATCAGGACCCTCTGACTGTGTGAAGCAATCAAGTTCCACTGGTCTATTAGGGACAATGCTGCAGCAGAGTTTTGGACTAAACTTCCTATTTTGTTGATGGTATGTTATGATTATATGAGATCTGCTGATGCCAGTAGATTATGTGACAATAAATATGTGGACCCAAACCAAAAAAAACATTTCTTAAAATGTAAACAAGGTAGATCCCAAGAGACATTTGGAATACATATAAAAAACATTTAATGACGATATTTTGTATTCAACAATAAAATTGACTTTAGATTACAATGACCACCAAGTGAGAAGAGTAACAAAAAACAACCCCCTTTTTTGTTAAAACACTAATATTCAAGCACTATAGCCTACTAAACGACAAAGCTAATCAATCCTACAGTTCATTCCCACAAATATATAATATGTCTATTTGCTAAAATAAGTTACACATTTTTCAATAAATGTGTTATGTCTGAGTGTCCATTCGACGTACCGGTCAATGATGTGTAGTTACTCTTTACTGCTCACACTGCTACAACAGAAAGCTGTTAATAAAGTTTTTTCAAAACAACATGGCGGCGCACATGGGGCACCCGTGAGCCAACGATATTAAAAAGTGTAATACATTTGCAATGTTGTTTAGCTAATGGATAACTGTTATTGAGGACCCAGAAGTCTACACAGTGAGTATCCGACTCCTCGGTTTCATCATGTTTTGGAACGGTTTATTTTGTTCTTGCTACATTCGTTTTGTAAACAGCTAACGTTACTCAAGCTGTCAACTACATTGCTCTGCTCGCCATCTGCAAGTCATTCATCCCATAACACACGGATCTACTCGTAACCTAAATGTGAATTAAAATCCAGACATCTAGCAAAAAACGGCAACGCTTTGTGTCTGTCAACTGTATTGCTCGTGCCAGCAACCTACCATCAGAACCTTAAACGTCAAAGCGTTTTTCTTGTCATTCAAGAACAATTTGGATGCTTGAGACAGGTTTCAGACAGCACATAGAGAAATATTACTCGGATACAGCCACACGATTGTCACATCGAGTCCTTTTGGCTCAGAAATTTTAAATAGGTTATTGTAACCATAGAAACCTATTACATCCTCTCTCTCTCTCTCTCTCTCTCTCTCTCTCTCTCTCTCTCTCTCTCTCTCTCTCTCTCTCTCTCTCTCTCTCTCTCCCCCCCACACACTCGCATCCACTTACTCACAACCTTGAGTGCTTGTCTCGATGCTCCCGCTTGCTGTTCAGCTCCTTCAGAAAGCAACGCGCAGATGTCTGTCGAAGGTGTGAGTGGGCAGAGAAGATGGCTCACCGCTGCCAGATGATGCTGCTTTTCCAGGAAACCTCTCCCATTCTCCACCCCCCCCCCCCCCCCCCCCACACACACACACCCCTGAGATACACCAGGCTGTTTACCCAGTCTGTAATCTGAAATTGTAAGATGTTTACATTTACATTTATTCATTTAGCAGACGCTTTTATCCAAAGCGACTTCCAAGAGAGAGCTTTACAAAGTGCATAGGTCACTGATCATAACAACAAGATAGCCACAAAACATTGCGAGTAGCCTCTTATGGTTCATTTCAAACAGCTGTTTGAAATGAATGTAGCCTGAAAAGGCTACTGTGTTGGAAAAAACGAAACAAAAAAACTGTGTGTTCTTCTGTCCAGCCCAGTAGGCCTTCTGGGTAGATATACTGGGTAGATATACTGGGTTTACTGACGATGACGTTCTTCTGTGTCAGGGTTCATCTCGTTCTGTTGTGACTGATGGCCTTGCGTGGTTGCAGAGGTTTCTATGTTGTTAATGGTATTAGTTTTAGTCTTCTTCGGTTACCTTGGTAACTGTGTGTGCTAGTGTGTGAGAGAAAGAGAGAGAGAGAGTTGTCTGGCTGTCTGTATCATCAGCGTTAGCGTAGCCACGAGGCACAAGACTGTGACCTTTGTTAACATGCCGTCTCTGATGTGTGGGTTGTGCAGTCGCTGGTAGGCAGCATGTCTTCTCTCTCTCTAGTCCCGAACCGTAGAAGATCCCTCTGGGAGGATGAGGGTGTGTCTGCTACAGCACTCCCTCCCCCCCACCTCCTCTTCCTCCCTCCTCCCCCCCCCCCCCCCCTCCTCCTCCATGCTAAGTGTCCTTGTCTTCCTCAGGTGAGGGAGCCATGCAGATGTCAGCGTCCCGGCTGCTCCTCTGCCCTCTCGGCCGACACGGGCGCGCCCTCCACACCCCCCTACCCCACTTCCTGTCCCCCGCACCCCACTTCCTGTCCCTGCGGGCGCGGACTCTGTTTAGCGAGACGGGGGTGTGGGAGAGGGACTATCGGGTTGAGACGCGGCGGGGCGTGGAGCGGTGGTGGCGCCCGCGCATCCAGGAGCAGTGGAGGAGGGATACGCTGCAGGAGGTGAGTCGGCCCCCAAATCAAATACAAATTAAACAAAATAAAAGATCGATGATGACCCTCTCTGAGTGGTGAGTCATCTCACCACTCAGGGGGACATTGGTCTAGAGCGTCCGTGATGACTTGGTTAGGATGTGAGGTAATTCTATATCCTTACTTTGGTGATTATCTGCTTGTGTTGTGGCAACCGTCAGAGACACCGGCTCAGTCACACTTCAGTCTGCTCACATCCTCTCATCCTAGCAGCTTTGCTGACAGGCAGACAGGCAGGCAGGCAGACAGCTGTGACAGGCAGACAGACAGACAGTTGTGACAGGCAGACAGACAGACAGACAGACAGACAGACAGACAGGCAGGCAGGCAGACAGACACCTGTGACAGACACCTGTGACAGACAGACGGACAGGCAGACAGACAGGCAGACAGGCAGATAGACAGAGGTGACAGACAGACAGAGGTGACAGACAGACAGAGGTGACAGACAGACAAAGGTGACAGGCAGACAGACAGGTGACAGGCAGACACGAAAGACGGAAAGACAGGCAGACAGACGGACAGACAGAGGTGACAGGCAGACAGAGGTGACAGGCAGACAGAGGTGACAGGCAGACAGAGGTGACAGACAGACAAAGGTGACAGGCAGACAGACAGACGGAAAGACAGACAGGCAGACAGACGGACAGACAGAGGTGACAGGCAGACAGAGGTGACAGACAGACAAAGGTGACAGGCAGACAGACAGGTGACAGGCAGACAGACAGACGGAAAGACAGGCAGACAGACGGACAGACAGAGGTGACAGGCAGACAGGCAGATGTGACATGCAGGCAGGTAGACAGACAAGCAGACAGGCAGTCAAGCAGACAGGCAGACAGCTGTCACAGACAGGCAGACAGCTGTCGCAGACAGACAGGTAGGCAGACAAGCAGCCATACAGATAGACAGGGTTGTTAGTTCTGTAGTGTGGTGAGGCATGAGTGATTCTGATCAGAACCTGGTGATGATGCAACAGTGTTGGTTGGGGCTCATGGCTGCAGGGAGAGTTCACCTGAGAAGTGTACCTGAGATCTCCCCCCCCCCCCAGACTTCCCCCAAGAAGAAGTTCTACGTGCTGTCCATGTTTCCCTACCCGTCTGGACGCCTCCACCTGGGTCACGTGCGCGTCTACACCATCAGCGACACGCTCGCTCACTTCCACAGGATGAGAGGACACCAGGTAGCCCGGATTCTCTCTCCATCTCTCTGTATGTCTCTCTCTCTCCCTCTCTCCGTCTCTCTCTCTATGTCTCTCCCTCTCTCTGTATGTCTCTCTCTCTCCCTCTCTCTGTCTCTCTCTCTATGTCTCTCCCTCTCCCTGTATGTCTCTCTCTTTCTCTCTCTCCTCTCTCTGTATGTCTCTCTCTCTCTCCGTCTCTCTCTCTATGTCTCTCTCTCTATGTGTCTCTCTCTCCCTCTGTCTGTGTGTCTTTCTATATGTCTCTCTCTCTCTCCCTCTCTGTGTCTTTCTTTCTCTAACCCAACCATACTAGCTCCTCTCTCTCTTTCTCTCTCTCTCTCTCTCTCTCTCTCTCTCTCTCTCTCTCTCTCTCTCTCTCTCTCTCTCTCTCTCTCTCTCTCTCTCTCTCTCTCACGCTCTCTCTCTATGTCTCTCTTTCTCTCCTTCTCTCTCTCCTTGTGTATTCACACAGAAAGTGCTGTCACGACATGGGACACTGAGTCTGTCTTTGTGTCTATGACAGCCTGACTCTCATTCTCTCACTTTCTCTCTCAAGCACTTTTTCTCTTCTCTCTTTCTCACTCCCTCGCTCTCCCTCTCGCGTCCTCTCTTTCTCTCTCTCTCTCTCTCTCTCTCTCTCTCTCTCTCTCTCTCTCTCTCTCTCTCTCTCTCTCTCCCTCTCACTCAATGTCTCTCTCTGTCCATCATCCTTCTGTCTGACTATCTCACTTTAACTTCCTTTCCCACTGTCCTCTCTCTCTCTCCTCCCTCTCTCCTCCCTCTGGTATACAGTCAGGGTGAAGCCTGTTATTGCTTAGGAGTGATGTCCTGGCTGCAGTCTCCAGCATGTGGAGGCTGTTAAAACGAGTTTCCTGCCTGCCATTAAGGATGATTTGATTTTAAATAGCATCTGATCCCCTCTTACCTCTCTCTCTCTCTCTCTTCTCTCTCTCTCTCTCTCTCTCTCTCTCTCTCTCTCTCTCTCTCTCTCTCTCTCTCTCTCTCTTCTCTCTTCTCTCTTCTCTCTTCTCTCTTCTCTCTTCTCTCTCTCTGTTCTCTTTCTCTCTCTCTGTTCTCTTTCTCTCTCTCACACATTGATGTTCTTTCACCGCTAACCGGAAGACAATCTGTTGGGGCATCCTGCAGTCTTTCTCTTTCACTCTTTCCCTTTCTCTCCATCTCTCATCCCCCTCTTTCTCTCCCTCCCTCTGTCCACTCTCCTCTTGATGAGGTGTTGTCAGTGTTTCTGCTGTCTCTGCTGTCTGGTCAACAGCGCTCAAGGGGAGGAGAGCAGGACAGGAGGGGGAGGGGGAGGAGAGGGGAGGGGTAGATGGGAGGAAGATAGTAGGAGATGGGAGGAGGAGAGGAAGGAGGAGATGAGGAGAGGAGGAGGAAGGAAAAGAGAATAAGAACAGAACAGTGGAAGAGTGGAGGATCCATCAAACATCCACCGTCTCATAGAAGTAAATATAAACACTTTTATGAGTGCCAGCAGGAGTGTGTGTGTGTCTGCCTGCCTGTGTGTGTGAGTGTGTGTGTCTGCCTGCCTGTGTGTGTGTGTGTGAGTGTGTCTGCCTGCCTGTGTGTGTGTGTGAGTGTGTCTGCCTGCCTGTGTGTGTGTGTTAGTGTGTCTGCCTGCCTGTGTGTGTGAGTGTGTGTCTGCCTGTTGATGAAGAAAGTGTTTTGTCCGTCTCTTCATAAACGGAGTGACTAAGTTCAGTTAAGTTCTGGATTTTAATACGAATTTATCAATCTGCAGATTGGGAGAGAAAACCAGTCTTCTGACCATAAATGACAACACAACACCAAGCTTAGGTCTCAACCAGGTCTCTCTCCGCTCCGAAAGCCGGAGGACCATCTTTTATAGGGCACAAGAATGTAAACATAGATTGACAGTGACAGTCAGGCAGGAATGACGTTACAACAGTCTCAGAGAAAGAGATTCACTGCTCCCAACACATGACAACTCTCAGACTAGAGAGTTCATAGTTGGAGCTCTCTTTGTAGTCATGACAAGGACCGTTTAGCCAGTACTTTCTCCTTACCCCGAACATCTATTAACCTGACACATAGACACAATATACTGTTATTAATAGCAAGCTTACATGATAAACGTACTAACTAGTATCCAATGACTAGTTCTATTGATTAGTGATTAATGTAAGCACACAGGAAATCCCAATTTCTTCCACACTGTGTGTGTGTGAGTGTGTGTGTGTCTGCCTGTGTGTGTGTGAGTGTGTGTCTGCCTGCCTGAGTGTGTGTGTGAGTGTGTGTCTGCCTGTGTGTGTGAGTGTGTGTGTGTCTGGCTGTGTGTGTGAGTGTGTGTGTGTCTGTCTGCCTGTGAGTGTGTGTCTGCCTGCCTGTGTGTGTGTGTGTGTCTGCCTGTATATCTGCGTGTTTGTATATGTGTGTCTGTGTGTGTTTTTGAGAGACAGGAAGATACTGTGTTTGTTCATGTTGCTTTGCTCAGGTCCAGCTAAATGTGTCTACTCTCCAAACAGCCGCGCCCCCCCCCCCCCCCCCCCCCCCGGGCTGAAGGACACACAGGAGAAACAGGGAGGCTTCCTGGTGTTGGTTTGACTGACAGCTGCCTTCTGCACACAGCCATGTTTATCTGTCAGCATCTGTCAGGAGGGACTGTGTTCTGCTGTCTGCTCGTATGCACCAACACACACAGGCACCAACACACACACACACACACACAGGCACCAACACACACACACACAGGCACCAACACACACACACACAGGCACCAACACACACACACACAGGCACCAACACACACACACACACACACACAGGCACCAACACACACACACACAGGCACCAACACACACACCACACACAGGCACCAACACACACAGGCACCAACACACACACACACAGGCACCAACACACACACACACAGGCACCAACACACACACCCACACAGGCACCAACACACACACACACAGGCACCAACACACACACACACACACACACACACAGGCACCAACACACACACACACAGGCACCAACACACACACACACACACACACACACAGGCACCAACACACACACACACAGGCACCAACACACACACCCACACAGGCACCAACACACACACACACAGGCACCAACACACACACACACACACACACACACAGGCACCAACACACACACACAGGCACCAACACACACACACAGGCACCAACACACACACACACACACAGGCACCCAACACACACAGGGCACCAACACACACACACACACAGGCACCAACACACACACACACAGGCACCAACACACACACACACACAGGCACCAACACACACACACACAGGCACCAACACACACACACATATATACATATGCAAACACACACACAGTTTCTTGTATCTGGGATCTTAGTTAGTTCTCTGTTTCAAACTACAGGTCTATATTTGCTATGAGAATCATCTCAATTAAATACAAAAGGTACATCAGCATAAAATGTTATGAGGCAAGTTTGGCAGGTTGGGCGAAGCAAAGCCAAATCTATCCCCTCCCCTCCCTTGCCTCTCTCTCTCTAAATTTCACGAGGTGTCTAGCACCATAAGATAGAGACTAAGCACCAGGACTTCTTCTGTTAGTAAACCCCGTGTCCCAGCTTGCTCCCTCCTTCTCTATGCCCCCCCCAGCCTGCTCCCTCCTTCTCTATGCCCCCCCCAGCCTGCTCCCTCCTTCTCTATGCCCCCCCCAGCCTGCTCCCTCCTTCTCTATGCCCCCCCCAGCCTGCTCCCTCCTTCTCTATGCCCCCCCCCAGCCTGCTCCCTCCTTCTCTATGGCCCCCCCCCCAGCCTGCTCCCTCCTTCTCTATGCCCCCCCCCCAGCCTGCTCCCTCCTTCTCTATGCCCCCCCCCCCAGCCTGCTCCCTCCTTCTCTATGCCCCCCCCCAGCCTGCTCCCTCCTTCTCTATGCCCCCCCCCAGCATGCTCACTGTTTCTCTATGCCCCCCCCCAGCCTGCTCCTCCTTCTCTATGCCCCCCCCCCCCCAGCATGCTCACTGTTTCTCTATGCCCACCCCCCCCCAGCATGCTCCCTCCTTCTCTATGCCCCCCCCAGCCTGCTCCCTCCTTCTCTATGCCCCCCCCAGCCTGCTCCCTCCTTCTCTATGCCCCCCCCCCAGCATGCTCCCTCCTTCTCTATGCCCCCCCCAGCCTGCCTCCCTCCTTCTCTATGCCCCCCCCAGCATGCTCCCTCCTTCTCTATGCCCCCCCCAGCCTGCTCCCTCCTTCTCTATGCCCCCCCCAGCCTGCTCCCTCCTTCTCTATGCCCCCCCCAGCATGCTCACTGTTTCTCTATGCCCCCCCCCAGCATGCTCACTGTTTCTCTGTATCTGGGCTCGCTCACCCTAACAACGTCCAGCACTCGGCTTTACAAATGAGTCCCGGCAGTTACCAAGGAAACCGTCTGAAGCGCCAGACCTGTTAAAGTCAATCCAACAGTCCTCTCTTTCGCTCTCCTCTCTCTCTCTCTCTCTCTCTCTCTCTCTCTCTCTCTCTCTCTCTCTCTCTCTCTCTCTCTCTCTCTCTGTCCTCTTTCTGTCTCTCTCTCTCCTCTTTCTGTCTCTCTCTCTCCTCTTTCTGTCTTTTTCTCCTCTCTCTCCTCTCTCTCATCTCTATCCTCTCTTCTTCTCTCTCTCTCTCTCTCTCTCTCTCTCTCTCTCTCTCTCTCTGTCCTCTTTCTGTCTCTCTCTCTCCTCTTTCTGTCTCTCTCTCTCCTCTTTCTGTCTTTTTCTCCTCTCTCTCCTCTCTCTCATCTCTATCCTCTCTTCTTCTCTCTCTCTCTCTCTCTCTCTCTCTCTCTCTCTCTCTCTCTCTCTCTCTCTCTCTCTCTCTCTCTCTCTCTCCACACCTACACCTTATCTCTTTTTTCCCTCTGTCTTCCTCTCTCCCCCACTCTCTCTCTCCCCCCCACTATCTGTGTCTCACTCTCTCCCTCCCCCACTCTCTGGGTGTCTCTCTCTCTCTCTCTGTCTCCCTCTCCGTTTCTCTGTCTGTCTGTCTCTCTCTCTCGCTCTCTGTGTGTGTGATGTACCTTGTTCAAGTGATGTGGTTCTGGGTGTGTGCAGGTGTTGAACCCGATGGGCTGGGACGCGTTCGGCCTCCCTGCGGAGAACGCAGCCATCGAGAGAGGCCTGGACCCGGAGGCCTGGACCCAGAGGTACTCCCCTCCCAAACACTCGTCCTCATCCCCTTCATCTGTCGCTGTCTAGACTCGCCCCCCCCCCCTTCTCTCCTGTCTCCTCCTCGCTCCTCTTGTCTCCTTGTCTTCTCTCCTCAGTAATACCCTTGTATCCTTGTCTCCTCTCCTCAGTAATACCCTTGTCTCCTTGTCTCCTCTCAGTAATATCGCGTCCATGAGGGAGCAGCTGGACAGTCTGGGACTCTGTTTTAACTGGGACCGGGGTGAGGAAGAACACACTGGGCTGTGTGTGTGTGTGTGTGTGTGTGAGAGAGAGAGAGAGAGAGAGAGAGAGAGAGAGAGAGAGAGGGAGAAAGAGAGAGAGAGAGAGAGAGAGAGAGAGAGAGAGAGAGAGAGAGAGATGAGAGAGATGAGAGTCCTGTGAATTATCCCTGACTGCAGCTGTTGTGTGACAGGAGGTGACCACCTGCCAGCCTGAGTACTATCGGTGGACCCCAGTTCCTGTTCGTCAGGCTGTTCAAGGCAGACTGGCCTATCAGAAGGAGGTATTCTGGGACAGCTGGGGACATTCAGGAATGTTGGCTTGGTTTAACTTCCTGTGTGATTGTGATTGTGATTGTGTGTGTGTGTCAGGCGGTGGTGAACTGGGACCCAGTGGACCGGGACGGTGCTGGCTGACGAGCAGGTGGACGAGGCGGGGGCGGTCCTGGAGGTCTGGAGCCCTGGTGGAGAAGAAGCTGCTCCGACAGTGGTTCATCAGGACCACCAGCTACGCCAAGGTAGGGAGGGAGGGGGGAGGAAGGAGGGGGGGAGGAGGGAGGGAGGGGGGGAGGGAGGGAGGGAGGGAGGAGGAGGGAGGGGGGGGGGGGAGGAAGGAGGGGGGGGAGGGAGGGAGAGGGGAGGGGGAGGAGAGGGGAAATGTAAATGCACTGCATGTGTAATGATTGCAAGTGCCTGATGTGTGTGTGTGTTTGTCCTGTGTTCCTAATCGGCTATGCTCACAAGGACCAGAGTGGTCGGCAATCAGGGCTTCCACCCAGCACTGGCTCCAATCAGCCCCCAGCAGGGTGGGGGGTGGAAGGGGGGGGAGGTGGAGGGGGGGGGGGTGTGGGGACGTATTTTAGCCTCCTTAACTGGAGGGCTACAAACATGCAAACATGTACACACTCACAGATGCACATACACAAACATGGACATACATGCACACACACAAACACCGAGGTATAAACCAAAGGAGAGTCAGAGGAAGACAGAGGTAGAGTCAGATGTAGAGTCAGAGTCTGCCTCTGGTACAGGAAGTGTCTCATGTATGAAGTGTAGCTGGGAGCCTGATCACCCCTCTGCATCAGTGACTTACTGTCAGTCTCACTTCAGTGGAACAGAGAGAAATGTGTATGCGTGCGTTAGAGTGCGTGTTTGCTTCTCCTTGAGTGCGTTGCTGAATGCGAGCTACATTTCTGATGCTGTGCTCTCTAGCTAATATACACTCCCATCATGCACCTCTCTTTGGAGGGTCCCTCTTCACGCTTACTCACCCCCCCACTCACCCACACCCCCTCCCCCCCTCACCCACACCCCCTCCCTCAACTCCTTACCAATTCCTGCTTATCGATTCGATTCCTTATCGATTCTCTTATCGATGTTCCCCTCTACAGCCATAGGTCTGTGCGTTCTGCACCCCCCCACACACACACTCGTTCTAAACGAATTTCTCAAACTGGCTTTGACTGGCTCTGAAATTAGATAATACCTACCACCTCTAGGCCTCTTCAGGCCTCTGTTATCAAAACAAAATCTAGTCGGAGATAGAAACTTTCAGTTTCCTTGTGTTCAAGCTTCTATTACTCAACACCAGTAGGACTTACAGGGGTCCTAACAACAGGGGAAATAACTTCAGTGTCACCTTTCAAAAGAGACCATTTACATGCATGTACTCCAAATGGTTCAACGACAGCTTTCAATGTACTTTGGGTATGTTGTTAAGGCGTTTTCAGGCACATTTAACAGGACTATTAAAAGGTTAAACAATTAAAATGCTAAGTTTAATAATGGATTAAAAATCGATATGCTCAGTTTAATAATGCGACACGCGAACGTTTGCTGATAACACACGCCACCCCAATAACGTGAAATGATCAATAAGATTAATACTAATGGGAGACGAATGCCGGAGCTAAAATGTATGCTTCAAACGACGGGACAGAAGATAACTAGATCGACTACACACAATAAAGGCAAATTGCTTCACACAGTAACAAGTGGTTGTGATCACTTTTGAGCAGTTTAGCTCTACCTTAGTTAGTTAGAGATGAAGCGCGAACGTTAGCTGCGCTGCTCCATGCATCGAACACAGTAACTTCATTCCATGCTGTGTGTTCAAATGCTTCTTCATATTTGTAGTATTTCCTCCCTTCGACAAAATAGACTTTTTACACCCGTTACAAGTGGCGTTGTTGTCATTTTGTCGTGTGAAATACAACCAAACTTTAGAACGCTTCTTCCTAGTTGCCATGCTTGCTGCAGTCTGTCTTTTATAGTTTATTCAGACAGACGTTCGCGTGTCCCATTATTAAACTGAGCATATCGATTTTTAATCCATTATTAAACTTAGCATTTTAATTGTTTAACAGCACAGAGAATCGTTAACAGAATCGTTAAGGAATTTTGCTAACGATTCCAAGGAATCGATTCACTGGGAACCGGTTCTAAACAAGAACTGGTTCTGGATACCCATCCCTACTCACAACCACAATCATGTAAAGCGGTGACACGACTGGGGTTATCAACTTGTTAACTCAACCCAGGTGTTGTCATGAGCGCAGTCACGCAGATGCAAGTGGTGTCTGCTGCTTTTAACCAATTGCAAACATGGATGATAGTCTATAAGAGCACACCTCACACAAGACAACCATAGTCTGTCAGAGCATGCCTTACACAAGACAACCATAGTCTGTCAGAGCACACCTCACACAAGACAACCATAGTCTGTCAGAGCATGCCTTACACAAGACAACCATAGTCTGTCAGAGCATGCCTTACACAAGACAACCATAGTCTGTCAGAGCAGAATGAGCAAACTATAATATTAAACAAATATGAAGAATTTTTATATAGTATCCAAGCTAAGAGCCATACCGTTGCCAAGGAAACCTGAAAACATTGCACACAATGTGAATGCGTAAATTAATTGATCACTGCTCCATCTTTAAGGCACGAGTAGACATGAATCTGACCATAACTACAGTACGGTGTTTCCATTAAATGAATGTGTTACTTAGGTGTGTCTTTGGCATGATGGACAATTTGAGCTTTATTCTTTCAGCTGAATGAACCCCGAACCTGGGTTAAACCTGGAGTTTCCTCATTAACCTCAAACCCAGGGTTAAACCTGGAGTTACCTCATCAACCTCAAACCCAGGGTTAAACCTGGAGTTACCTCATAAACCTCAAACCCAGGGTTAAACCTGGAGTTACCTCATCAACCTCAAACCCAGGGTTAAACCTGGAGTTACCTCATCAACCTCAAACCCAGGGTTAAACCTGGAGTTACCTCATCAACCTCAAACCCAGGGTTAAACCTGGAGTTACCTCATCAACCTCAAACCCAGGGTTAAACCTGGAGTTACCTCATCAACCTCAAACCCAGGGTTAAACCTGGAGTTACCTCATCAACCTCAAACCCAGGGTTAAACCTGGAGTTACCTCATCAACCTCAAACCCAGGGTTAAACCTGGAGTTACCTCATCAACCTCAAACCCGGGATTAAACCTGGAGTTACCTCATCAACCTCAAACCCTGCTTCGCAGAACTGGCCCCAGGTCACACAGCCACTCCATTTCCAGCGTCTTTTACGCTTCCACTGTTTTTTTATGTATAAAGAATACTCACACACACACATATACACACACCACACACACAGACCTTGGCAACATTCATTTTATTGACATTGGCATTTTATAGCTTTGTTTAGTTGCCATGGAGACTGGTGGAGACACATTTTTCAGTTAAGATGTTTTATTTTTATGTGGAGTCATTGATTGTGTTTCTGGAGGAAAGTGAGGAGCATTCTCTCTCACTCTCTTTCTCTCTCACTCTCTCTCACTCTCTCTGTCTCACTCTCCCACTCTCACTCTCTCACTGTCTCACTCTCCCACTATCACACTCCCACTGTCTCACTCTCCCACTATCACACTCTCTCTGTCTCACTCTCCCACTATCACACTCTCCCACTATCACACTCTCTCTGTCTCTGTCTCACTCTCCCACTATCACACTCTCTCTCACTCTCTCTCACTCACTTTGTCCCCGTCTCACTCTCCCACTATCACACTGTCACTCTCTCTCACTCTCTCTGTATCTGTCGCACTCTCTCACTATCACACTCTCACTCTCTCTGTCTCTGTCTCACTTTCCCACTATCACACTCTCACTTTCTCTCACTCTCTCTGTATCTGTCGCACTATCACACTCTCACTCTCTGTCTCTGTCTCACTCTCCCACTATCACACTCTCTCTCACTCACTCTGTCTCTGTCTCACTCTCCCACTATCACCCTCTCTCGATGGCTGGATGAGAGAGAGAGCTCCGTTCTCATCTATGGAGACCAGCTGTGTGTTTCTGGCCTTGTCTTGTCATGCATAGTATCCTGTTTCAAAACCACTGTGTGAGAAAGATTCAGAAATACGTGATTGGTAGAATGTCACACAGTAAGAGAGATGGCAAGGGAGTGTGTGTGTCAGACAGAGTGCCTATAAAAGGTTTTAGATGGGACAGAGTGAGAGAGAGAGAGATTGCTTTGCTTTGTAATGGCCATGAAAGTAAGCTGGCCATAGGTGGAGATTTAGAAAGATATTTGTGTCTGCTTCACACACATCTAGAAAGCTGCTTTATTCCATTTAATTGGCTTGGCTATGAAAGAGTCCTTTAAAATCCATCCAGCCAGCTAGTCAAACAGACATTGTCAGCCATACAGCCAACTATGATGTATCCTCAGTGCTAGGTAGTCTCCTGTCTCCTCATGATGTATCCTCAGTGCTAGGTAGTCTCCTGTCTCCTCATGATGTATCCTCAGTGCTAGGTAGTCTCCTGTCTCCTCATGATGTATCCTCAGTGCTAGGTAGTCTCCTGTCTCCTCATGATGTATCCTCAGTGCTAGGTAGTCTCCTGTCTCCTCATGATGTATCCTCAGTGCTAGGTAGTCTCCTGTCTCCTCATGATGTATCCTCAGTGCTAGGTAGTCTCCTGTCTCCTCATGATGTATCCTCAGTGCTAGGTAGTCTCCTGTCTCCTCATGATGTATCCTCAGTGCTAGGTAGTCTCCTGTCTCCTCATGATGTATCCTCAGTGCTAGGTAGTCTCCTGTCTCCTCATGATGTATCCTCAGTGCTAGGTAGTCTCCTGTCTCCTCATGATGTATCCTCAGTGCTAGGTAGTCTCCTGTCTCCTCATGATGTATCCTCAGTGCTAGGTAGTCTCCTGTCTCCTCATGATGTATCCTCAGTGCTAGGTAGTCTCCTGTCTCCTCATGATGTATCCTCAGTGCTAGGTAGTCTCCTGTCTCCTCATGATGTATCCTCAGTGCTAGGTAGTCTCCTGTCTCCTCATGATGTATCCTCAGTGCTAGTCTCCTGTCTCCTCATGATGTATCCTCAGTGCTAGGTAGTCTCCTGTCTCCTCATGATGTATCCTCAGTCCTAGGTAGTCTCCTGTCTCCTCATGATGTATCCTCAGTGCTAGGTAGTCTCCTGTCTCCTCATGATGTATCCTCAGTGCTAGGTAGTCTCCTGTCTCCTCATGATGTATCCTCAGTGCTAGGTAGTCTCCTGTCTCCTCATGATGTATCCTCAGTGCTAGGTAGTCTCCTGTCTCCTCATGATGTATCCTCAGTGCTAGGTAGTCTCCTGTCTCCTCATGATGTATCCTCAGTGCTAGGTAGTCTCCTGTCTCCTCATGATGTATCCTCAGTGCTAGTCTCCTGTCTCCTCATGATGTATCCTCAGTGCTAGGTAGTCTCCTGTCTCCTCATGATGTGTCCTCAGTGCTAGGTAGTCTCCTGTCTCCTCATGATGTATCCTCAGTGCTAGGTAGTCTCCTGTCTCCTCATGATGTATCCTCAGTGCTAGGTAGTCTCCTGTCTCCTCATGATGTATCCTCAGTGCTAGGTAGTCTCCTGTCTCCTCATGATGTATCCTCAGTGCTAGGTAGTCTCCTGTCTCCTCATGATGTATCCTCAGTGCTAGGTAGTCTCCTGTCTCCTCATGATGTATCCTCAGTGCTAGGTAGTCTCCTGTCTCCTCATGATGTATCCTCAGTGCTAGGTAGTCTCCTGTCTCCTCATGATGTATCCTCAGTGCTAGGTAGTCTCCTGTCTCCTCATGATGTATCCTCAGTGCTAGTCTCCTGTCTCCTCATGATGTATCCTCAGTGCTAGTCTCCTGTCTCCTCATGATGTATCCTCAGTGCTAGTCTCCTGTCTCCTCATGATGTATCCTCAGTGCTAGGTAGTCTCCTGTCTCCTCATGATGTATCCTCAGTGCTAGTCTCCTGTCTCCTCATGATGTATCCTCAGTGCTAGGTAGTCTCCTGTCTCCTCATGATGTATCCTCAGTGCTAGGTAGTCTCCTGTCTCCTCATGATGTATCCTCAGTGCTAGTCTCCTGTCTCCTCATGATGTATCCTCAGTGCTAGGTAGTCTCCTGTCTCCTCATGATGTATCCTCAGTGCTAGGTAGTCTCCTGTCTCCTCATGATGTATCCTCAGTGCTAGTCTCCTGTCTCCTGATGATGTCTCCTGTCTCCTAGGCCCTCCTGGATGCCCTGGCTGAGCTCCCAGAGTGGTATGGGGTGAAGGCCATGCAGGCTAACTGGATAGGAGAATGTTCCGGATGCTACTTCGACTTCCAACTCAAGGTTCGCCTCATCCTCCTCTCCTTCTCCTCCTCCCTCTCTCATCCTCCTCTCCTTCTCCTCCTCCCTCTCTCATCCTCTTCTCCTTCTCCTCCTCCCTCTCTCATCCTCCTCTCCTTCTCCTCCTCCCTCTCTCATCCTCCTCTCCTTCTCCTCCTCCCTCTCTCATCCTCTTCTCCTTCTCCTCCTCCCTCTCTCATCCTCCTCTCCTTCTCCTCCTCCCTCTCTCATCCTCTTCTCCTTCTCCCCCTCCCTCTCTCATCCTCCTCTCCTTCTCCCCCTCCCTCTCTCATCCACCTTTCCTTCTCCCCCTCCCTCTCCCATCCTCCTATCCTTCTCCTCCTCCCTCTCTCATCCTCCTCTCCTCCTCTCCCTCCCTCTCTCATCCTCCTCTCCTTCTCCCCCTCCCTCTCTCATCCACCTCTCCTTCTCTCCCTCCCTCTCTCATCCTCCTCTCCTTATCCCCCTCCCTCTCTCATCCTCCTCTCCTTCTCTCCCTCCCTCTCTCATTCTCCTCTCCTTCTCCCCCTCCCTTTCTCATCCTCTTCTCCTTCTCCTCCTCCCTCTCTCATCCTCTTCTCCTTCTCCTCCTCCCTCTCTCATCCTCCCCCCCTTCTCCCCCTCCCTCTCTCATCCTCCTCTCCTTCTCCCCCTCCCTCTCTCATCCTCCTCTCCTCTCCTTCTCCCCCTCCCTCTCTCATCCTCTTCTCTTTCTCCCCCTCCCTCTCTCATCCTCCTCTCCTTCTCCCCCTCCCTCTCTCATCCTCCTCTCCTTCTCTCCCTCCCTCTCTCATCCTCCTCTCCTTCTCCACCTCCCTCTCTCATCCTCCCATCCTCCTATCCTTCTCCCCCTCCCTCTCTCATCCTCCTCTCCTTCTCCTCCTCCCTCTCTCATCCTCTTCTCCTTCTCCCCCTCCCTCTCTCATCCTCCCCTCCTTCTCCCCCTCCCTCTCTCATCCTCCTCTCCTTCTCCCCCTCCCTCTCTCATCCTCCTCTCCTTTTCCCCCTCCCTCTGTCATCCTCCTCTCCTTCTCCCCCTCCCTCTCTAATCCTCCTCTCCTTCTCCCCCTCCCTCTCTCATCCTCCCCTCCTTCTCCCCCTCCCTCTCTCATCCTCCTCTCCTTCTCCCCCTCCCTCTCTCATCCTCCTCTCCTTCTCCCCCTCCCTCTCTCATCCTCCTCTCCTTCTCCCCCTCCCTCTCTCATCCTCCCCTCCTTCTCCCCCTCCCTCTCTCATCCTCCTCTCCTTCTCCCCCTCCCTCTCTCATCCTCCTCTCCTTCTCCCCCTCCCTCTCTCATCCTCCTCTCCTTCTCCCCCTCCCTCTCTCATCCACCTTTCCTTCTCCCCCTCCCTCTCTCATCCTCCTCTCCTCCTCTCCCTCCCTCTCTCATCCTCCTCTCCTTCTCCCCCTCCCTCTCTCATCCACCTCTCCTTCTCTCCCTCCCTCTCTCATCCTCCTCTCCTTCTCCCCCTCCCTCTCTCATCCTCCTCTCCTTCTCTCCCTCCCTCTCTCATTCTCCTCTCCTTCTCCCCCTCCTTCTCTCATCCACCTCTCCTTCTCTCCCTCCCTCTCTCATCCTCCTCTCCTTCTCCACCTCTTCCTCCCCCCTCTGCTTGAAGATGCTCCTAGTTTGACTCACAGTGTAGTTGCCACGTAGTTGTAAGTGACAAGTGATTGATTTTCATTCAGCCCGCTTGATTGTTTGAAAGCAGCAATTTACCCAAACATGCGGGAGAGCAAATCAGACTTCTTTGAACTGTCTTAAAGGCGTCGAAGTGGTGAGAGTGTTTGTGGTGAGTGGCCTAGGATCTCTCCCTCACCTCTGATACCACACACATCCCTACACATGCAGGAAATTGAGAAGGTTAGGCTATGGCTTCCTTATTTAAATCTTATTCCATCCCTGTGATAGACAGACGGTGTGTTTGTGGGAGAGAGAGGGGAAGGGAGGGAGTCTGGGGGTAAACGGGTCTCATAAATCAGGACTAAGCCTGGCAGAGTGCTTCAGTAGGCACAGACACATGCAGTCAGACATGAGACATGAGACATACAGTCTGACATGAGACATTTACTTTTACATTTATTCATTTAGCAGACGCTTTTATCCAAAGCGACTTCCAAGAGAGAGCTTTACAAAGTGCATAGGTCACTGATCATAACAACGAGATAGCCACAAAACATTGCGAGTAGCCAAAACATGAAGCACACATTGTGAACAACCAAAGTAAGTGCCAAAGTGAAGAACCATAAGAGCATGTAGTTAAACAAGTTACAATTAAACAACATGAACTGCTATAAGTGCAAGTGTACCTGTGAAAAAAAAAAAAGACAAGCAACAATAATAAAAAACAATATATCACAGCGAGTACAAACAATTTTAAATCAGTTACCACTAACCACAAGAGCAACAAGTCTCTGAGCAAGAGTCATTGTGATCCTTGAGGGAACTAACATCGGGTCAAGCGAACCATTCCTAAGTACCGTTGTACTCCCGGAACAAGTGCGTCTTGAGCCTTTTCATGCAGTCAGACATGAGACATGCAGTCAGACATGAGACATGGGACATGCAGTCAGACATGAGACATGAGACATGCAGTCAGACATGGGACATGCAGTCTGACATGAGACATGCAGTCTGACATGAGACATGAGACATGCAGTCTGACATGAGACATGAGACATGCAGTCTGACATGAGACATGGGACATGCAGTCTGACATGAGACATGCAGTCTGACATGAGACATGAGACATGCAGTCTGACATGAGACATGCAGTCTGACATGTGACATGCAGTCAGACATGAGACATGGGACATGCAGTCAGACATGAGACATGGGACATGCAGTCAGACATGAGACATGCAGTCAGACATGAGACATGCAGTCAGACATGAGACATGAGACATGCAGTCAGACATGAGACATGCAGTCTGACATGAGACATGGGACATGCAGTCTGACATGCAGTCTGACATGAGACATGCAGTCTGACATGAGACATGAGACATGCAGTCTGACATGAGACATGCAGTCTGAAATGAGACATGAGACATGCAGTCTGACATGAGACATGCAGTCTGACATGAGACATGAGACATGCAGTCTGACATGAGACATGCAGTCTGACATGAGACATGAGACATGCAGTCTGACATGAGACATGAGACATGCAGTCTGACATGAGACATGACATGCAGTCTGACATGAGACATGCAGTCTGACATGAGACATGACATGCAGTCTGACATGAGACATGAGACATGCAGTCTGACATGAGACATGACACATGCAGTCTGACATGAGACATGCAGTCTGACATGAGACATGACATGCAGTCTGACATGAGACATGAGACATGCAGTCTGACATGAGACATGAGACATGCAGTCTGACATGAGACATGCAGTCTGACATGAGACATGCAGTCTGACATGAGACATGACATGCAGTCTGACATGAGACATGCAGTCTGACATGAGACATGACATGCAGTCTGACATGAGACATGAGACATGCAGTCTGACATGAGACATGACATGCAGTCTGACATGAGACATGACATGCAGTCTGACATGAGACATGAGACATGCAGTCTGACATGAGACATGACATGCAGTCTGACATGAGACATGACATGCAGTCTGACATGAGACATGACATGCAGTTTGACATGAGACATGACACATGCAGTCTGACATGAGACATGCAGTCTGACATGAGACATGCATGAGACAAGTCTCTAGGTTTAGGGGTGGACCCTACTGTCATAAGACTGTTGAAACGTCTCCACCAATAGGAGCAGATCAGGGGAAGTGTTAGCCTATAGGGTAATAGAAAAGCTTTGTCCACACCAATGTTCAAACCAAACCTAGACCCCATATACCCACTATGACATAATCTCTATTAGGTCGCTATGTACCCACTATGACATTAGGTGCGTTAAACATGGACTGCGGCTGCATGAAACGACCGGCGAGAGTAGCCGCTTGCTGTCGGAGAGGAGTTAAAAACGGCTCTGTTAAGTCGGACATTCCAGCTTCTCCTGGTTTGCTGTGTTGACGTCAGTCATGGCCGATCAAGCGCTGTTTGCTTTAAACTTAGTCTTTCCGTTAGTGAAGAGGCGGACTAAAACCCTTTCTTCAACACATTTTTAATTCAATTAACCCTTGTTTTATCTTCGGGTCATTCTCACCCATCAGTCATTGTGACTCACCGTCGTATTGCGACAAAAACAAAGTGAAGCATTTTATTTTAACCGTTGGGCTGTCTCAGACCCCCCACATTGCACAGGTTAAAAGAAAAGTATTTTTATTTGTTTTTGTATTGGGTAAAATTGGGTAAACACAACGATGGTTCGTTATGAACCTTTGGATCATGTGACCCGAAGGCAGCACAAGGGTTAAACAGTTTGGTCCGGATTTGAGCATTGGCGAAACTGAAGAAGAAGAAGTCTCTGAGCAAGAGTCATTGTGATCCTTGAGGGAACTAACATCGGGTCAAGCGAACCATTCCTAAGTACCGTTGTACTCCCGGAACAAGTGCGTCTTGAGCCTTTTCATGCAGTCAGACATGAGACATGCAGTCAGACATGAGACATGGGACATGCAGTCAGACATGAGACATGAGACATGCAGTCAGACATGGGACATGCAGTCTGACATGAGACATGCAGTCTGACATGAGACATGAGACATGCAGTCTGACATGAGACATGAGACATGCAGTCTGACATGAGACATGGGACATGCAGTCTGACATGAGACATGCAGTCTGACATGAGACATGAGACATGCAGTCTGACATGAGACATGCAGTCTGACATGTGACATGCAGTCAGACATGAGACATGGGACATGCAGTCAGACATGAGACATGGGACATGCAGTCAGACATGAGACATGCAGTCAGACATGAGACATGCAGTCAGACATGAGACATGAGACATGCAGTCAGACATGAGACATGCAGTCTGACATGAGACATGGGACATGCAGTCTGACATGCAGTCTGACATGAGACATGCAGTCTGACATGAGACATGAGACATGCAGTCTGACATGAGACATGCAGTCTGAAATGAGACATGAGACATGCAGTCTGACATGAGACATGCAGTCTGACATGAGACATGAGACATGCAGTCTGACATGAGACATGCAGTCTGACATGAGACATGAGACATGCAGTCTGACATGAGACATGAGACATGCAGTCTGACATGAGACATGACATGCAGTCTGACATGAGACATGCAGTCTGACATGAGACATGACATGCAGTCTGACATGAGACATGAGACATGCAGTCTGACATGAGACATGACACATGCAGTCTGACATGAGACATGCAGTCTGACATGAGACATGACATGCAGTCTGACATGAGACATGAGACATGCAGTCTGACATGAGACATGAGACATGCAGTCTGACATGAGACATGCAGTCTGACATGAGACATGCAGTCTGACATGAGACATGACATGCAGTCTGACATGAGACATGCAGTCTGACATGAGACATGACATGCAGTCTGACATGAGACATGAGACATGCAGTCTGACATGAGACATGACATGCAGTCTGACATGAGACATGACATGCAGTCTGACATGAGACATGAGACATGCAGTCTGACATGAGACATGACATGCAGTCTGACATGAGACATGACATGCAGTCTGACATGAGACATGACATGCAGTTTGACATGAGACATGACACATGCAGTCTGACATGAGACATGCAGTCTGACATGAGACATGCATGAGACAAGTCTCTAGGTTTAGGGGTGGACCCTACTGTCATAAGACTGTTGAAACGTCTCCACCAATAGGAGCAGATCAGGGGAAGTGTTAGCCTATAGGGTAATAGAAAAGCTTTGTCCACACCAATGTTCAAACCAAACCTAGACCCCATATACCCACTATGACATAATCTCTATTAGGTCGCTATGTACCCACTATGACATTAGGTGCGTTAAACATGGACTGCGGCTGCATGAAACGACCGGCGAGAGTAGCCGCTTGCTGTCGGAGAGGAGTTAAAAACGGCTCTGTTAAGTCGGACATTCCAGCTTCTCCTGGTTTGCTGTGTTGACGTCAGTCATGGCCGATCAAGCGCTGTTTGCTTTAAACTTAGTCTTTCCGTTAGTGAAGAGGCGGACTAAAACCCTTTCTTCAACACATTTTTAATTCAATTAACCCTTGTTTTATCTTCGGGTCATTCTCACCCATCAGTCATTGTGACTCACCGTCGTATTGCGACAAAAACAAAGTGAAGCATTTTATTTTAACCGTTGGGCTGTCTCAGACCCCCCACATTGCACAGGTTAAAAGAAAAGTATTTTTATTTGTTTTTGTATTGGGTAAAATTGGGTAAACACAACGATGGTTCGTTATGAACCTTTGGATCATGTGACCCGAAGGCAGCACAAGGGTTAAACAGTTTGGTCCGGATTTGAGCATTGGCGAAACTGAAGATGTCAGAATATTTACAAAACACATGTCAAAGTTGTCGTGTGTGAGTCTGGCCAATCATGAAATAGCTATGTCGTCATTTGAACCCGTGCAGTTGCTCTTGAGAAAATGCGCTCGGCTACACAGCCGGCAGTTCTCGAATTGATCTCACGGTACTTTGATGGCTACGTCACAGTGACCTAGCCTCGGTGCCGTCTCAAGTCGGACAAAAAGTCTAACCAGAATTCACTGTTTCAAGTCAACCGCCTGCAGCCGGCTGCGGTGCTGCATGAAGTCAGTTCATTTCGAACGCACCTATCATCTCTATTAGGTTTCTATGTACCCACTATGACATAATCTCTAATATGCTGCCATATAGCCACTATGACATCATGTGTATTAGGTTGCTATGTACCCATTATGACATAATCTCTATTAGGTCACAATGTACCCACGATGACATAATATTTTAGATGTCACTGAGTGCCCACTATGACATCATACATGATGTCACCATATAGCCACTATGACATCATCCCTGCTGACCAACCAAAGAACATTTTTCAGAGATGACCTGCTTATGTGGTTCACAGTAAGATAGTTTTACGTGACTCCTCTCTCTCTCTGCTGTCTCCCCCCCCCCAGGTGGATGGGCAGGATGCAGGGGAGACCGTAGCTGGCTACACCCCGAGCCCAGAGGCCGTGTTCGGGGCGGCCTACCTGGCCCTCCTGCCCTCCCACAGGCTGCTGCATGGGAACAGCCCTCTGCGCCCCCTGCTGGAGGCAGCCCTGCGGCCCGGAGCAGGCATGCACCTGTCTGTCTCTGTCTGTCTCTGTCTGTCTCTGTCTGTCTCTGTCTGTCTCTGTCTGTCTCTGTCTGTCTCTGTCTGTCTCTGTCTCTGTCTGTCTCTGTGTGTGTGTGTGTGGGGGGGGGGGGGGGGGGGCTGGTTAGTGAATCACAGACCTGTTAAATTTGCTTTTGTCTGTTGTCTCTGCAATTATATTATTATAGAGAGTGAGAGAGAGAGAGAAAATAAGGCAGTGTTACCTCCAGCACTGTGTATATGCGTGCGTGCGTGCGTGTGTGTGTATGCATGCGTGTGTGAAGTTGTGTTGCTAGTGAGGCACCAGGGAGCGCCTTCTGCCACCCCTGACCCATGACCTCTGACCTGTAGACTGCCTGACAGAGGTCACAGCACACAACCTGTTCACCGGACAGGAAGTACCCCTCATCATCTCACACAAGGAGCAGTTTGATGGCCATCTAGACACTGTCATAGGTAAGTCTAGGTGTGTATTGTGTGTGTGTGTCATGTGTCTTATGTATCCCACTGTGGTTGTGTTTGTCGTCGTCCCCCCCACACACACACACACACACACACACACACACACACACTCTCTCTCTGGGGGTTAACAGCTCCCACCTGGAGGTGTTTGTCTCACATCAGACATATCCCAGCATGCTCTGGGTCACATATCCCAGTATGCTCTGGGTAAAAACAACCCTGGGGACTGTATCACTCTATACAAATGTGTCACATTCTAATACAAGGTGTGTGTGGATCTGTGTGCGTGTGTGTGTGTGTGTGTGTAAGGCACTTCACCCTACTTGCCTCGGGGAATGTCCCTGTACTTACTGTAAGTCGCTCTGGATAAGAGCGTCTGCTAAATGACTAAATGTAATGTAATGTGTGTACGTGTGTGTGTCCAGGTATCCCAGACAGTAGTGAGGAGGATGTGTGTGTAGCTACAGCTCTGGGTTTGCGCTGGCAGCCTGTTCTGAAGAGGCACCATGACGACACACAGACTCTCATCAACTGTGCTGAGGTCTGTAGATCCTCTGATCCTGTATGTCGTATACATGGAAATACATACACACAAGCATACTAACTAACTGAAATACATACATGCATGCATATAACCTTACTTAAATACACGCACAAAATTGCTTAAATATTGATATACATGAATGCATGCATTTTACTACTTTGACATATATTCTTCATTTATTTCTTGACATCTTTCTTTCATCATATCTCATCTTTCTCTCTATCTGTGTTTCTGTAGTACTCAGGTCTCACCAGAGAGAAGGCCTTTGACTCCATTACCCAGAAGGCCAGAGAGAGGAAAGTGGGAGGCCACCTGACCAGTTCCAAGCTCAGGGATTGGCTGATTTCCCGACAGCGGTACTGGGGCACGCCCATCCCCATGGTGCATTGTGGGAGTTGTGGTCCGGTGCCGGTGCCGGAGGAAGAGCTCCCGGTTGCCCTGCCCAGGCTGGCCTCCCTCTCCGGCAGGGGGGGGTCACCTCTGGAGGGGGCCCATGACTGGGTCAACTGCCCCTGCCCCAGGTGAGACCCCCCTGCCCCAAGTGAGACCCCCTCACCTGGTCTTAATGCCACCCTTACCTGCACTTGGCCCTGACCCTGGACAGTTAATCTGATACAATTATATATTAATGACATGCAAGTCAGCAAGCGCTTTTTGAGGGAAATGCAAACTGATGAAATAACAACGAACCATATCCAGATATTGAGTTGAGTTCCCTTTAAGTGTGGGCTATGATTGGATGTTTGTGTAGGGGCTGTGATTGGATGGTTGTGGAGGGGCTGTGATTGGCTGGTTGTGGAAGGGCTGTGAATGGCTGGTCGTGGAGGGGCTGTGATTGGATGGTTGTGGAGGAGCTGTGATTGGCTGGTTGTGGAGGGGCTGTGATTGGATGGTTGTGTAGGGGCTGTGATCCAGGAAGCTTCTCTGTAAAGAGTGACATTTGGGACGGGAACACTCATGTCAGGTGATGGTGAACATTGTGTAAGAGGGAACGCACCCTGCGCAGACACACACACTCACCCACACACACACCTCTACCGACGGACAGTGAGTCATCGCTGGGAAAGTGTTGGTGCTGTGAGAAGAGGCGGTGATTATGATCTTGTGATGAGAGCCTCTCATCCATGTGGGGATTCCTCCTGGAATAAAGACCATGCTGCTGTCATGGTGTCCTGGTCTCTGGTCACCACCTGGTCCCTGGTCACCACCTGGTCCCCCGGTCACCACCTGGTCCCTAGTATAGATCTAATTAATAAACTTACTCCTCACTTCTCCTCATCTCTCCTCACCTCACCTCTCCTATCCTCATCTCTCCTTATCTCTCCTCTCCTCACTTCTTACCTCTCCTCATCTCTTCTCACCTCTCCTCTCTCCTCACCTCTCCTCCCCTCTCTTCACCTCAACTGCTCTCTCCTCCCCTCTCTTCACCTCTCTTTACCTTTGGTGGGGAGAGGCTGAGGACACCAGCAGGTTAATGAGAGGCTGAGGACACCAGCAGGGGAGGTTGATGAGAGGCTGAGGACACCAGCAGGGAAGGTTGATGAGAGGCTGAGGACACCAGCAGGTTGATGAGAGGCTGAGGACACCAGCAGGTTAATGAGAGGCTGAGGACACCAGCAGGTTAATGAGAGGCTGAGGACACCAGCAGGTTAATGAGAGGCTGAGGACACCAGCAGGGGAGGTTGATGAGAGGCTGAGGACACCAGCAGGTTGATGAGAGGCTGAGGACACCAGCAGGTTAATGAGAGGCTGAGGACACCAGCAGGTTGATGAGAGGCTGAGGACACCAGCAGGGGAGGTTGATGAGAGGCTGAGGACACCAGCAGGTTGATGAGAGGCTGAGGACACCAGCAGGGGAGGTTGATGAGAGGCTGAGGACACCAGCAGGTTGATGAGAGGCTGAGGACACCAGCAGGGGAGGTTGATCAGAGGCTGAGGACACCAGCAGGTTGATGAGAGGCTGAGGACACCAGCAGGTTAATGAGAGGCTGAGGACACCAGCAGGTTAATGAGAGGCTGTGGAAACCAGCAGGTTAATGAGAGGCTGAGGACACCAGCAGGTTGATGAGAGGCTGAGGACACCAGCAGGTTGATGAGAGGCTGAGGACACCAGCAGGTTGATGAGAGGCTGAAGACACCAGCAGGTTGATGAGAGGCGGTTTTATCTGTCTTGTCCTTGAAAAAGTAATTTCCTGTCTACTGTACTGTACTGTACACACACACACACACACACACACACACAGGGACACACTCACTTACAGACATGTACACACACACACATACACGCATATACACATACATATACACACACACATTCATACAGACACACACACATACTCACAAACACACACAGACATACACACACACAGACACAGTGTTATAGCTGCTTGTGTTTCTCATCTTATCAAATGGCACCTGGCTTTCAAAATATTAACCCACAAATACACCTTTGCCTTGTTGCTAGGCAACCTCCAAGCGCTTACCTCATCCCGTTGGCATCAGCCTTATTATAGTCTGGCATGGTGGGAGGACTTCCTGTGTGTGTTTGTGTGTGTGTGGCTTATCTTCTCTACTTTTATAACTATCACCCAGAAGCCCCTCACCCATTGTTCTGTTAACTTCTCAGAGATCTTGTTGTGTTGGTGTGTGGAGCTGGTGTGTGGGGCTGGTGTGTGGAGCTGGTGTGTGGGGCTGGTGTGTGGAGCTGGTGTGTGGAGCTGGTCTGTGGGGCTGGTGTGTGGGGCTGGTCTGTGGAGCTGCTGTGTGGGGCTGCTGTGTGGGGCTGGTGTGTGGGGCTGCTGTGTGGGGCTGGTCTGTGGGGCTGGTGTGTGGGGCTGCTGTGTGGAGCTGGTGTTTGGGGCTGCTGTGTGGGGCTGGTGTTTGGAGCTGGTGTGTGGGGCTGGTGTGTGGAGCTGGTGTGTGGAGCTGATGTGTGGGGCTGGTGTGTGGAGCTGGTGTGTGGGGCTGCTGTGTGGGGCTGGTGTGTGGGGCTGCTGTGTGGGGCAGGTGTGTGGAGCTTATGTGTGGGGCTGGTGTGTGGAGCTGGTGTGTGGGGCTGCTGTGTGGGGCAGGTGTGTGGAGCTGGTGTGTGGGGCTGCTGTGTGGGGCTGGTGTGTGGAGCTGGTGTGTGGGGCTGGTGTGTGGGGCTGCTGTGTGGGGCTGGTGTGTGGATCTGGTGTGTGGGGCTGCTGTGTGGGGTTGGTGTGTGGGTCTGGTGTTTGGGGCTGGTGTTTGGGGCTGCTGTGTGGGGCTGGTGTTTGGGGCTGGTGTGTGGGGCTGCTGTGTGGGGCTGGTGTGTGGGGCTGGTGTGTGGGGCTGGTGTGTGGGGCTGGTGTGTGGGGCTGGTCTGTGGGGCTGGTGTGTGGGGCTGGTGTGTGGGGCTGGTGTTTGGGGCTGGTGTGTGGGGCTGGTGTGTGGGGCTGGTCTGTGGGGCTGGTGTGTGGGGCTGGTGTGTGGGGCTGGTGTTTGGGGCTGGTGTGTGGGGCTGCTGTGTGGGGCTGGTGTGTGGGGCTGGTGTGTGGGGCTGGTGGCCATAGAGACCAAACACAACAGTTAGCTGGCACAGCACTGGGCACACACCCCAGCCAGCCTGGACACTGCTGCACACACACACACACACACACACACACACACACACCCTCAGGGACATGACCTCCCCAGCCAGATTGAGGCAGCCCATCACACACACACGTATACACATGGGCACACACATGAACACACACTGAGACACTATTATAAACCAGCTCTCCAGAGGTCCATAAACTGGAATCATTACAATTTATCTTCTCAATCTTCTCAATTATGTACAGATATTGATTTTGCACGGTATGTTTCTTCTCCCCTCTCCTCCTCCCTTCCCTCTCCTCCTCCCTCTCCTCCTCTCTCCTCCCTCCCCTCTCCTCCTCCCTCTCCTCCTCTCTCCTCCCTCCCCTCTCCTCCTCCCTCCCCTCCTCCCCTCCCCTCTCCTCCTCCCTCCCCTCCTCTCTCCTCCCTCACCTCTCCTCCTCCCTCTCCTCCTCCCTCCCCTCCCCTCCTCTCTCCTCCCTTCCCTCTCCTCCTCCCTCTCCTCCTCTCTCCTCCCTCCCCTCTCCTCCTCCCTCCCCTCCTCTCTCCTCCCTCACCTCTCCTCCTCCTCCCTCTCCTCCTCCCTCCCCTCCTCCCTCCCCTCTCCTCCTCTCTCATCTCCTCTTTCCTCCCGTCCCCTTTCCTCCTCTCTCCTCCCCCTCCCCCCCTCCCCTCTTCTGTCATCTCCTTCCCCTCCTCCCTCCCCTCCCCTCTCCTCCTCTCTCATCTCCTGTCTCCTCCCCCTCCCCTCCCCCTATCCTCCCCCCCTCCTGTCCTCCCCCTCCTCTCCTCTCCCCCCCCCCCTCCTCTCTCGTCTCCAGGTGTAAGGGTCCAGCTCGTAGAGAGACAGACACCATGGACACATTTGTGGACTCAGCCTGGTACTACTTCAGATACACGGACCCACTGAACCAAGACAGGTGTGTGTGTGTGTGTGTGTGTGTGTGGGGGGGGGGGCTCTCCAGGGGTTCACTTCAGCTCCTCTCTGACTAAAATACTCTTCCTCAAGTCCATTTATCAACTGATGGGAAAGTGCCAAAAAGAACCGAGGCGCTCTCTCTCTCCCTCTCCCCCTCTCTCACTCCCCCTCTCCCCTTCACTCTCCCCCTCTCTCACTCCCCCTCTTTCTCCCCCTCTCTCTCTCCCTCTCTCTCCCCCTCTCTTTCTCTCCCCCTCTCTCCCCTTCTCTCTCCCACTCTCTCTCCCTTTCCTCACCTTCTTTCTCTATCTCTCTCTACAGCTCTTTCTTCTCTCATCTCTCTATCTACCTCTGTCTCTCTCGTCCTTCTCTCACTCTCTCTATTCTCCACCTCCCTCTCTTGTGTTCTGGACAGTGATCAGTGTGAGAGGGGGAGGGAGGGAGGGAGTGGGAGGTAGGGGGATGTGAAGGCTGTGTGTTCAGCCTGGTAGAGTGGATGAGGAGAGGCCAGAGTCATCCTAGGTTATCATCCCAGATGGTGTGCTGTAGACTAAGGCCAGATATTAAAAAGAGGTTGTTCTGGAACATTTAATCTGTTACGCAGTCGCTCAGCCTAACACCACCTGTCTCCACAACACACACACACATACATACAACACACACACAAAACACACACACACCTAGAACACACATACACTTAGAACACACGCACAGTAGAAAAAGAATGACTATAAGTGCATTGTGTGTGTGAGGGTGTGTATGTGCGTGGGGGAGTGTGTGGGGAGGTGAGGGAGTGTGTGTGGCTGGGTTTCATAAGACACTGTGAGCCAGGTCATTTTCTTCTTAGTGACTCCATAACTTGTTTAGCCACTTCAATTATCACTCGACATCGCTCGCTTGTGTCTGCTCCAGGAGACATAATGTGTGTGTGTATTACAGATGATGAGAGAGAGAGTTTCATGCACATTTCTGCCCCCTAGAGGAGAGCTGTTCTCATAACAGCTGGAAGACAGCTCTTGAACTCATCCCAGTCTAGTATTACTGATGATTCATCTAAAACTGGTTATACTGTCCCTCCTCCCCTCCCTCTCCTCTTCCCCCTTCCTCACCCCCCCTTCTCCTCTCCTCTCCTTTCCCCCTCTCCTCCTCCTCCCTTCTACTCCTGTCCTCTCCCCCCTCCTCTCCCCCCTCCTCTTCCACTCCTCTCTCCCTCCTCTCCCCCCTCCTCTCCCCCCTCCTCTCCCCCTCCTCTCCCCAATCCTCTCCCCACTCCTCTCCCCCTACGCTCTCCCCTCTCCCCCTCCTCTCCCCCCTCCTCTCCTCTCTCCCTCCTCTCCCCCCTCCTCTCCTCTCTCCCTCCTCTCCCCCTCCTCTCCCCCTCCTCTCCCCCCTCCTCTCCTCTCCCCCTCCTCTCCCCCCTCCTCTCCTCTCTCCCTCCTCTCCCCCTCCTCTCCCCCCTCCTCTCCTCTCCCCCTCCTCTCCCCCCTCCTCTCCTCTCTCCCTCCTCTCCCCCCAGTCCGTTCTCTCGTACCCAGGCAGACCGCTGGCTCCCGGTAGACGTGTATGTGGGGGGGAAGGAGCACGCGGTCATGCACCTCTACTACGCCCGCTTCTTCAGTCACTTCCTCCAAGACCAGGGCCTGGTGGCACACAGGTACAGTCTGTGTGGGGGTGTTGATGTGGTTTGTGTGTTGATGTGGTGTGTGTGTGTGTGTTGATGTGGTGTGTGTGTGTGTGTGTGTGTTGATGTGGTGTATGTATGTGTGTGTTGATGTGGTGTGTGTGTGTGTGTTGATGTGGTGTGTGTGTGTGTTGATGTGGTGAATGTATGTATGTGTTGATGTGGTGTGTGTGTGTTGATGTGGTGTGTGTGTGTGTTGATGTGGTGTGTGTGTGTGTGTGTTGATGAGGTGTGTGTGTGTGTGTGTTGATGAGGTGTGTGTGTGTTGATGAGGTGTGTGTGTGTGTGTTGATGTGGAGTGTGTGTGTGTGTGTGTTGATGTGGTGTGTGTGTGTGTGTTGATGTGGTGTGTGTGTGTGTGTTGATGTGGTGTGTGTGTGTTGATGTGGTGTGTGTGTGTGTGTTGATGTGGTGTGTGTGTGTTGATGTGGTGTGTGTGTGTTGATGTGGTGTGTGTGTTGATGTGGTGTGTGTGTTGATGTGGTGTGTGTGTTGATGTGGTGTGTGTGTGTGTGTGTGTGTGTGTGTTGATGTGGTGTGTGTGTGTGTGTGTGTGTTGATGTGGTGTGTGTGTGTTGATGTGGTGTGTGTGTGTTGATGTGGTGTGTGTGTTGATGTGTGTGTGTGTGTTGATGTGGTGTGTGTGTGTGTGTTGATGTGGTGTGTGTGTGTGTTGATGTGGTGTGTGTTGATGTTGTGTGTGTGTGTGTTGATGTGGTGTGAGTGTTGATGTGGTGTGTCTGTGTGTGTGTGTTGATGTGGCGTGTGTGTGTGTGTTGATGTGGTGTATGTATGTGTGTGTTGATGTGGCGTGTGTGTGTGTGTGTGTTGATGTGGTGTATGTATGTGTGTGTTGATGTGGCGTGTGTGTGTGTGTTGATGTGGTGTGTGTGTGTTGCAGGGAGCCGTTCAGGAAGCTGTTGGTGCAGGGTCTGATTAAGGGTCAGACCTTCAGACTGGCAGAGACAGGACGCTACCTGAGGAGGGAGGAGCTGGACCTCACAGGTACACACAGGTGTACACACGGGGGTACACACAGGTACACACAGGGAGTACACACAGGGGTACACACAGGTACACACAGGTGTACACACGGGGGTACACACAGGGAGTACACACAGGGGTACACACAGGTACACACAGGTGTACACACGGGGGTACACACAGGGAGTACACACAGGGGTACACACAGGTACACACAGGTACACACAGGGGTACACACAGGGAGTACACACAGGGGTACACACAGGGAGTACACACAGGGAGTACACACAGGGGTACACACAGGGAGTACACACAGGGGTACACACAGGGAGTACACACAGGGAGTACACACAGGGAGTACACACAGGGGTACACACAGGGAGTACACACAGGGAGTACACACAGGGGTACACACAGGGAGTACACACAGGGAGTACACACAGGGGTACACACAGGGAGTACACACAGGGGTACACACAGGGAGTACACACAGGGAGTACACACAGGGGTACACACACAGGTACACACAGGGGTACACACAGGCACACACAGGGGTACACACAGGGGTACACACAGGGGTACACACAGGGACTACACACAGGGGTACACACAGGGAGTACACACAGGGGTACACACAGGCACACACAGGGGTACACACAGGGAGTACACACAGGTACACACAGGGGTACACACAGGTACACACAGGGGTACACACAGGCACACACAGGGGTACACACAGGGAGTACACACAGGTACACACAGGTACACACAGGGGTACACACAGGGAGTACACACAGGTACACACAGGGGTACACACAGGGAGTACACACAGGTACACACAGGTACACACAGGGGTACACACAGGGAGTACACACAGGGGTACACACAGGTACACACAGGCACACACAGGGGTACACACAGGGGGTACACACAGGCACACACAGGGGTACACACAGGGGTACACACAGGTACACACAGGGGTACACACAGGGGTACACACAGGGGTACACACAGGGGTACACACAGGTACACACAGGGGTACACACAGGGAGTACACACAGGTACACACAGGGGTACACACAGGTACACACAGGGGTACACACAGGTACACACAGGGGTACACACAGGGGTACACACAGGCACACACAGGGGTACACACAGGGAGTACACACAGGGGTACACACAGGGAGTACACACAGGGGTACACACAGGGGTACACACACAGGTACACACAGGGGTACACACAGGGGTACACACAGGGAGTACACACAGGGGTACACACAGGGGTACACACACAGGTACACACAGGGAGTACACACACAGGTACACACAGGGAGTACACACAGGCACACACAGGGGTACACACAGGGAGTACACACAGGGAGTACACACAGGTACACACGGGTGTACACACAGGGAGTACACACAGGGGCACACACAGGGGTACACACAGGTACACACGGGTGTACACACAGGGGGTACACACAGGTACACACAGGGGTACACACAGGTACACACAGGGGGTACACACGGGGTACACACACAGGTACACACAGGGGGTACACACAGGTACACACAGGGGTACACACAGGTACACACAGGGGTACACACAGGTACACACAGGGGGTACACACAGGTACACACAGGGGGTACACACGGGGTACACACAGGGGTACACACAGGTACACACAGGGGGTACACACGGGGTACACACAGGGGTACACACAGGTACACACAGGTACACACAGGGGTACACACAGGGGTACACACAGGGGGTACAGCTCAAGCCTAGTCATTCACCTAACACCTGTCCAATTATAAATGTATTATTAAATATAAACCAACACCTGTCGCATTATAGAAATATAATCATATTAAAGATGCGCCGATCAGGTTTTTTGGTGCCGATCACCGAAATCAGTATCTGCCGATCCGATAATACCGATAACCGATCACAGTGTCGATTGAAGCATTCTATTTATTGTGTAGCATTATTTATTAAATTAATTATTCTTAACAACATTGGTATTGTATTTTAAGTATTTAAATTACGAGACGAGAGAGTATCATGAATTGACAACCATCCGTTCTATTGCAGGGAACGTGCAACATTCCAGTGTAAAAGCTCTCTCGCTTACTATAAAATGTTTCAATAATAATAGATATTAAAATAATAATAAAAATATAAATCTTTAAAGAAATATCACAACAATAGAATCACATGTGCAACATTCAACTCTCTAGAGGCTCTCAAGAGAACTTGGAGCTTATACAGTAGCTTTCCCGTGGAAAAATAATACAAACTTAATTGCAACATAAACAGGCTATAGCCAAATATCTAATATGTTTCAAGTCAATTTGTCTGCATTTAGGAGGAGATAACAGACAGAACTAGAGAGGGTACAATTTCTGGGGAAATTGTAGGGTGTGCTTGCTTGCGTCAGTTGCACAGGGGTCCGTTTTTAATGACATTTTTACAACTGATATTTCTGTATATTTTATATAAAAATAAATAGGGCCTACTTATTATTTATAAAGATTACATAGATTTAAAAGCCTATTTTTTTGCTACTCATTTACAACTCAAAATACGAGTGAAGTGTAGAATGAAATATGATGTCTTCTCATTTCCCCTGCAAGAGGCAGCCTCGTAGCTGAATCAAAACGAATAAATTTGGCAGACCGGTGTAAAAATGGACCTAATCTCTTTGACTTAAACGTCCTTTTAAGTTTTCCCTTCTCGTGATATTTTCAGGCATTTAGCCTACTCATATTGCATTCATTCATTAATAAAGAACCCCCTTTGAAGATTATTCTACGACGTTACCGGCAGTAGAAGATGGAATCGCGTTTCAAACAGTACCATCTGCTAACTGAAAATATGCCCCCAAAAACGTAAATAAGCTTGACATTTATTTAGTGGAAAATCGCTCATTCATAAAAAGCTCACTGGTAGCGATCATTGTCAGTAACAACGCAAAATGGTACATAGCCCTGTGTGGAGAAGCTGCCCCGGTAAATTCTACTACTACAGTACAGTACTAGACTACTGCTGTGTTCGTCTTGGTAGCGATTGCGTTGGTTGAATTCAATTAAATGTTCCGTTGTACGGTTTAGGCTGAAATTAATTATTTTAATGAACAGATTGACAAAGTTTAGGCTGTGGCAATGAAGTTCAGGTTAGTAGTCAGATAGTTTCACCTATTGAAAGACTTTTGATTTAAGTAAGGGGAGTGCCGAACATGTTCTGTTGCCGTTTGACTTCCTAAACAGCTGTGTCTCGCGTAGGCTACAGCGTTGCAATGAGTAACACTGGTTTGAAACCACAGGTAATGATAATTTCACCAACAAATCGTTTACTTGTAATGTAATGTCATAATAAATCCTACAACGAAAATGTATTTGTGAGGAATGTTTATTTTAACGATTGAAAACAGATGCATCATAGACCACTGTAGTATGTGTTGCCCGGGCAACAGAGGCTAATTTCATGCTAATGCTTCAGTGAAATAGTAGACTACCGTCTACCTCTCTACGAAAGTAGATGTGGGCCTACTTCCTTAATAATATCAGCTAATAATGTACATTACATTTCACAATTGTGTTTCACATCACAAAGTAAAATGAGTAAATAGTTATCACCCTGGCCTCTTTGCTTGTGGCGTTTCCGCAGCTGCCTTGCAGTAAAGCTATAGTTAGCCTAGCTATCCCCCAAGTTAACAGATGCGAAACGAATGTTCTGCTACAGGTAGTCACGCGTGTTTTTGTGACGTTAGTGACGTAGTGACGTTAGTAACGTCAGTGACTGTGGCTAGCAAATTAGCCACCGTTAGCTTCACTTTTCGCCACAAAAACTTAACTTCTAGCCTAAACCATGCAACGGAACGTAAATAAAAATACAAGCAACTCAATCGCTACCAAGACGAAACTTTTGACACCTAGGTTGTCTATTTAGTCCAAATGTTGACGAAGATTTAGGGGTGGGAAAATAAATAATAATAATATATATGTGAGAGAACAAAGGTTGTGCCCTTGCCGAAGGCAAAGCACACCCAATAAAGATAAAAGGTGCACAGGAAGTCAGCAATTAAACAAAAAAACAACATGTATATCTATCTTTATAGTGTCTCACTCTCTCACATCCTTTACTCACTCTCTCACTTCACTCACTTCACGCATGCACTCACTCACTCGGAGAGGGGGCATACTAGAGTATTAAAACCTTACTTCTGATTAAGCAGCATCACTGGAAGATTTGCCTTGATAAATATAAGCATATCAGCATTTTTAGGAGTCAACCTGTTCCTCTTCTCATCTAAAATATGTCCTGCTGTGCTGAAAAGTCGCTTGCTATCTACACTTGTACAAGGTGCGGAGAGGAAGACTCGTGCTGCTTGTGCGAGAGCAGGAAAGGTTTTTATTGGCCTTCCAAAAAGCAGTGGCTGTCCGTGACTGTTTTCGTTCGAATGCGGGTCTCACAGAGTAACGTCGCACATGTGCGTTTCTGAAAATTCCAACCGACTATTTTCCGATAGGCAAAAACTATGACAAACGCTATAGTATGGCTTCAAAATGTACAATTAGAGGCTAACAAGTAACACTAGCAGGTAGTAGCATTGCTACGAGTATTATGCTAGGTTGCTAGGTAACGGAAGCTAACTAAAGCTAGCTAGCTTCCGTTTTGGAAAACAAACTCTGGTGGAAGCGTCGGAAATATTTAAAACTCACGCATCTAAAGGTTAAAGAATCATTTCTTACCATTGGCGGCCTGAAATGCCTATCTAACGTTTTATTGAAACGTCTCTGATAGTAGTTCTCGCAGATTTTATGTCATCTGATCGGCCATGTTTGATCGGCCGTTTTGAGAACGCCGATTAAAACCGATAATGGGAATATCGGCCGATATGGATCGGCACCAATCAGATCGGAGCATCCCTAAATTATATATATCAAATATAACCAGAGCAGACCATACAAGACCAGAACAGACGAGACTTGACCAGAGCAGAGAACACACACACACACACACACTTTCTCTCACACACACACACAAACACACACCCTCAGCCTGGTACAAAGCAGAGTTTCTCTAAATGTACTTGCTACTCTGGGTTTTCCCTCGGATTTCTGTTGCCAGGCAACAGGGTAAACATTGCTAGGACCAGAGTGTAGGGAACAGCCTCTTTACACCATGTCTGAGTGTGTGTGTGTGTGTGAGAGCCTGTGTGTGTGTGTGAGTGTGTGTGAGTCTAAAATTATGTTTGTGTCTAAGTGTGTGTGTCTAAAGTTGAGTGTGTGCATGAGGTTAGGTGTGTGTGTCGACACGTGTGTATGTATGAGAGACTAACTAACTAGTCTTTCTCATCTTCACCCCCCTGATTCTCATCCCCCCTCACCCCCTTCACCCCCCCCCCCCCTCCTGCCCCAGGGGAGGAGCCGGGGCTGCAGGGTGGGGCTGCTGGCCAGGTGCAGGTGAGCTGGGAGAAGATGAGTAAGTCGAAGCACAACGGCCTGGACCCTCAGCAGCTGGTGCAGCAGTACGGCATCGACACGCTTCGCCTCTACATCCTGTACGCTGCCCCGCCCGAGAACGACATCCTCTGGGACGTCAAGAGTGAGTCTCACACACACACACAGACCGTCCTACACACACACATTCAATGGTGAGGACATACACACACCATACACACACAGAGCCTCACACACACTTTATGTACCAAAAGAAACCTGCATACCTGTGCGCTGATGTGCGTGTGTGTTGGTGTGTGTACTGGTGTTTGTGTGATGCGTGTGTGTGTGCTGGTGTGTGTGTGATGTGTGTGTGCTGGTGCGTGTGATGCCTGTATGTGTGTATGCTGGTGTGTTTGTGATGCCTGTGTGTGTGTGTGATGCCTGTATGTGTGTGTGCTGGTGTGTGTGATGCCTGTATGTGTGTGTGCTGGTGTGTGTGATGCCTGTATGTGTGTGTGCTGGTGTGTGTGTGATGCGTGTGTTGGTGTGTGATTGATGCCTGTGTGTGTGTGTGTGCTGGTGTGTGTGATGCCTGTGTGTGTGTGTGCTGGTGTGTGTGATGCCTGTGTGTGTGTGTGCTGGTGTGTGTGATGCCTGTATGTGTGTGTGCTGGTGTGTGTGTGATGCGTGTGTTGGTGTGTGATTGATGCCTGTGTGTGTGTGTGCTGGTGTGTGTGTGTGTGATGCGTGTGCTGGTGTGTGTGATGCCTGTGTGTGTGTGTGCTCGTGTGTGTGTGATGCCTGTGTGTGCGTGTGCTGGTGTGTGTGTGATGCCTGTGTGTGTGTGTGCTGGTGTGTGTGTGATGCGTGTGTTGGTGTGTGTGCTGGTGTGTGATTGATGCCTGTGTGTGTGTGTGCTGGTGTGTGTGTGTGTGATGCGTGTGTTGGTGTGTGTGTGCTGGTGTGTGTGTGATGCCTGTGTGTGTGTGTGCTCGTGTGTGTGTGATGCCTGTGTGTGCGTTTGCTGGTGTGTGTGTGATGCCTGTGTGTGTGTGTGCTGGTGTGTGTGTGATGCCTGTGTGTGTGTGTGCTCGTGTGTGTGTGATGCCTGTGTGTGTGTGTGCTGGTGTGTGTGTGATGCCTGCGTGTATGTGTGCTGGTGTGTGTGTGATGCCTGTGTGTGTGTGTGATGCCTGTGTGTGTGTGTGCTGGTGTGTGTGTGATGCCTGTGTGTGTGTGTGATGCCTGTGTGTGTGATGCCTGTGTGTGTGCTGGTGTGTGTGTGATGCGTGTGTTGGTGTGTGATTGATGCCTGTGTGTGTGTGTGTGCTGGTGTGTGTGATGCCTGTGTGTGTGTGTGCTGGTGTGTGTGTGATGCCTGTGTGTGTGTGTGCTGGTGTGTGTGATGCCTGTATGTGTGTGTGCTGGTGTGTGTGTGATGCGTGTGTTGGTGTGTGATTGATGCCTGTGTGTGTGTGTGCTGGTGTGTGTGTGTGTGATGCGTGTGCTGGTGTGTGTGTGATGCCTGTGTGTGTGTGTGCTCGTGTGTGTGTGATGCCTGTGTGTGCGTGTGCTGGTGTGTGTGTGATGCCTGTGTGTGTGTGTGCTGGTGTGTGTGTGATGCGTGTGTTGGTGTGTGTGCTGGTGTGTGATTGATGCCTGTGTGTGTGTGTGCTGGTGTGTGTGTGTGTGATGCGTGTGTTGGTGTGTGTGTGCTGGTGTGTGTGTGATGCCTGTGTGTGTGTGTGCTCGTGTGTGTGTGATGCCTGTGTGTGCGTGTGCTGGTGTGTGTGTGATGCCTGTGTGTGCGTGTGCTGGTGTGTGTGTGATGCCTGTGTGTGTGTGTGCTGGTGTGTGTGTGATGCCTGTGTGTGTGTGTGCTCGTGTGTGTGTGATGCCTGTGTGTGTGTGTGCTGGTGTGTGTGTGATGCCTGTGTGTATGTGTGCTGGTGTGTGTGTGATGCCTGTGTGTGTGTGTGATGCCTGTGTGTGTGTGTGCTGGTGTGTGTGTGATGCCTGTGTGTGTGTGTGATGCCTGTGTGTGTGATGCCTGTGTGTGTGTGTGATGCCTGTGTGTGTGTGTGCTGGTGTGTGTGTGATGCCTGTGTGTGTGTGTGATGCCTGTGTGTGTGTGTGATGCCTGTGTGTGTGTGTGATGCCTGTGTGTGTGTGTGATGCCTGTGTGTGTGTCCTTCAGATGACGCCCTCCCTGGAGTTCTGCGCTGGCAGGCTCGTCTGTGGGGGCTGGTGTCCAAGCTGAGGACAGCTCGTCTGCACGGGCCCCACCCTGACCCCTCCCTGCTGGGGCCCAAGGAGCAGCAGGCAGCCAGGAACATCTGGGAGAACACCAACTACACTGTTCAGCAGGTAACGCAACACCAACTACACTGTTCAGCAGGTAGCTGCACAACACAACAACAACATAACAACATCACTAACTACACTGTGGAGCAGGTAGCTACACAACAGCAACCTTCTTACCTTCTAACTTAACTACATACCCTTCTTACAACATAGCAAAACTACTTTCTTCCACAACAGCAGCAAAACCTTCTACAACACAGCTCTCTGTGAAGCTAGATGTATATAACCTTCTAGAACACAGCTCCCTGTGAAGCTAGATGTATATAACCTTCTAGAACACAGCTCCCTGTCTAGCTAAATGTATGACAGTGACATGACAAACCAAGAAAATGAAAGGCAAGTTCTTTCTTTGGTCTACTACGGATGTTGACCAGTAGAGGTCACTGATGGGATCAATATTCAATATATTAAAATTGTAAATTAAAAAAATACCTTGTTAATGTAATATTAGACAGATGGATGGGTGGGTGGGCATATCTGTAGTTCGGTTAGTCTGCCATTGTCTTGTTAATCCAAAATGAGTACTGTGATGTTCACACACCCCCCCGCCACCCCACTCCCTCGTGATCTACGGCTACAGAGGAAGCCCTCCCGCTCTCGTTCCCCCTCTCCCTCCCGCTCTCCCTCCCGCTCTCGCTCCCCCTCCCGCTCCCCCTCCCGCTCTCCCTCCCGCTCTCGCTCCCCCTCCCGCTCTCCCTCCCACTCCCGCTCTCTCCCCCGGCCAGCTTCCCTCTCACCAGACACGCTGCAAGGAGCAGAGGAGGGAAATTGATTTTAGGTCCACTTTCAAGTCTCTCACACTTTATAAATAGCCAAGCTGGAAGCCTCCACTGTCCACTGATCTGCTCAGTGCCACCCTCCCCCAGACCCTCCCCCCAGATCCTCCCACCAACTTCTGACCTTCAACCTCTGACCTGTAGCCTCATAACCTCTATCGGCTAACTTACTAACGTTTCAAGGAAGAATATGCCCAGACCTGACTTGAAGTTACCATGGAGACAGGAATAGTATCCAATCACCCTGACTAGATGTTACCGTGGAGACAGCAAGAGTATCCATTCACCCTGACTAGAGGTTAACATGGAGACAGGAACAGTATCCATTCACCTTGACTAGAGTTTACCGTGGAGACAGCAAGAGTATCCATTCACCCTGACTAGAGGTTACCGTGGAGACAGGAACAGTATCCATTCACCCTGACTACAGGTTAACATGGAGACAGGAACAGTATCCATTCACCTTGACTAGAGGTTACCGTGGAGACAGCAAGAGTATCCATTCACCCTGACTAGAGGTTACCGTGGAGACAGGAACAGTATCCATTCACCCTGACTAGAGGTTACCTTGGAGACAGGAACAGTAGCCATTCACCCTGACTAGACGTTACCGTGGAGACAGGAACAGTAGCCATTCACCTTGACTAGAGGTTATCGTGGAGACAGGAACAGTAGCCATTCACCCTGACTAGAAGTTACCTTGGAGACAGGGACAGTAGCCATTCACCCTGACTAGAGGTTACCGTGGAGACAGGAACAGTAGCCATTCACCCTGACTAGAGGTTACCGTGGAGACAGGAACAGTAGCCATTCACCCTGACTAGAGGTTACCGTGGAGACAGGAACAGTAGCCATTCACCCTGACTAGAGGTTACCGTGGAGACAGGAACAGTAGCCATTCACCCTGACTAGAGGTTACCGTGGAGACAGGAACAGTAGCCATTCACCCTGACTAGAGGTTACCGTGGAGACAGGAACAGTAGCCATTCACCCTGACTAGAGGTTACCGTGGAGACAGGAACAGTAGCCATTCACCCTGACTAGAGGTTACCGTGGAGACAGGAACAGTAGCCATTCACCCTGACTAGAGGTTACCGTGGAGACAGGAACAGTAGCCATTCACCCTGACTAGAGGTTACCGTGGAGACAGGAACAGTAGCCATTCACCCTGACTAGAGGTTACCGTGGAGACAGGAACAGTAGCCATTCACCCTGACTAGAGGTTACCGTGGAGACAGGAACAGTAGCCATTCACCCTGACTAGAGGTTACCGTGGAGACAGGAACAGTAGCCATTCACCCTGACTAGAGGTTACCGTGGAGACAGGAACAGTAGCCATTCACCCTGACTAGAGGTTACCGTGGAGACAGGAACAGTAGCCATTCACCCTGACTAGAGGTTACCGTGGAGACAGGAACAGTAGCCATTCACCCTGACTAGAGGTTACCGTGGAGACAGGAACAGTAGCCATTCACCCTGACCAGAAAGACACTCAGAAATAATGTCACAGGAGGATGCTAGCGTTTACTATACTGTCCTGCACATAAAGATATACACTATCCTGTATATAAGAGTAATATATACTATCCAGTAACAATTTATAATAAGTCAACACTTTTTTGGCATTTACAAAGTGTCAGCTAATAGTTAATTCATCCTTTATAAAACATTAAAAATACATTATAAAAAATGTACAATACATTATTAAATTATTACTAAGCTATTATTAAACACCATGTTAATCATTAATAAACACTGTTAAAAATTATTTATTTGATTTATGATACAATTTATAAGGTTTTTGATAACAGCATTTGCCATACTTTATAGACAGCTTGTTAACATAGTTGCAAACCAGTTGAAAAATAAACCGGTAATGGTAGAAAGCATGAGTAAATAACTAACAACATATCTACTTATGTCTTTAATTAAATTACTCAAAGTTAAATACATGATACACACTAGTACTTGGCAGATGTGATTAACTATTGTATAAACAGTAATGATGCAACTTGTGATTTAGTAATGCAAGTTATAAAGTTAAGGCTTTTGCGTGACCTAATCTAAAGTGAGAACTATCTATGCCTTTTTAAATATTTCATCAAAATGTTTATTAAGGCATAGATAGTTTAGATTAGGTCATACTAAAGCCTTAACTAACAGTTAGTAAATGCTTTATAACTTGCATTACTAATCACAAGTTGCATCATTAGTAAGTGTTTATAAAATAGTTGTTAGCACACCTAATAAGTATTAGTGTGTCTCATGTATTTAACTTGGTACATATATAATAACCTGTGTGTAAATAAGCTGGTGTGTTGTGCTTCCAGGTCACAGGTCACCTTGCGGAGGACTTCCAGGTCAACACCGCCATCGCCCGGCTCATGGGGCTGTCCAACACACTGTCTGTGAGTACACGCTGCTATGGCAACCGCCCTGGCCACCTCACCTCAGGAGTGTCAATTGGACTGACCTTGTGTGTGTATGTGTGTGTTATGTATGTACGTGTGTGTGTGTGTGTGTGTCACCAGAGTGCGTCGGCTGCTGTGGTGCAGCACAGTGTGGAGTATGAAGAGGCTCTGGCAGCGCTGGTGGTGATGGCTGCTCCCATGGCTCCTCACCTAGCATCTGAGCTCTGGGCTGGTGGGTCCAACACACACACACTTATACACACACATATACATATATACTAGTGGTGGGCATAGATTAATTTTTAAAATCTAGATTAATCTCACTGTAATCTTGGCGTTAATCTAGATTAAAATGGCTCATTTGAATTCCGCCGAAGGCATTCAGAATATGTGTGCTACCCAAATAATGACTAAAAGTAAGTCTTTGAGAACGGGTTTCTCAAGCCAGGTGGCGCATTTGACCTGGAGCTCATCTCCTGTTTCCAAAATGCATCACAAACTGCTTGAGAAAGCTGTTCTACTATGATAATTGGTGATGAAAATAAATTATGTTCAATAAGATTTACTTGTGTTTATTAGATTAGTTAGCTTGGCTGATAGAGCTGTGCTGACGGGCTTGCCTCGGTTGCACTCGTGGTTTGACGACGACTCTTCCCCTGCGCTACATCAGTGCTTGGCCCGGCATCTTCCGCATTAGCTAAGGGATGCTTTGCGTTTAGGTGGTATTTGAGACTGGAAGAACTCCTACAGTAAACTAATTCCGCATAGCACAAGGTGCAAACAACCTTACTGTAAGTCGCTCTGGATAAGAGCGTCTGCTAAAAATGACTAAATGTAAACCTTAGTCTTGTCGAGGTTTCCATTGGAAAGCTTCTTAAAAATACATTTTCCCTGAAGCAAACCAGGCGGCTTCATAGCTGCATCCATGTTAGCACGTCACGTTTGATGTGATAATTTCATACACAAGGCATACACACAGGTTCGAAGACTCGTTCTCACCCCCTACAGTGCAATTCGGCTAGGTATGCATCCGCGCAAAAATATCAAGGTGAAAGTCATCATAGCTTGCGTAGTATAGACCCAGCTCCCAACCCAACTTTGAGAATAGATTAACGGCGATATTTTTTTTATCGCCGATAAGAGTTGCAGCGTGTTAACGCCGATAACGGCCCACCACTAATATATACGCACACCCAAACACACACATGTATATACACGTGTGTGGGTTATGGGGAGTTCTTTGGAAAAGCATATCTTCCTTCTGATAGCTTCAGTGAGGGAATCTTACAGGAAGTGTGTGTGCGTACGTGTGTGTGTGTGTGTGTGTAGGGTGGAGTAAATGATTGTGGGGTATGTACTGGACAGGATGTGGTGTCTGTAAGGCTGACAGGGGATTGGTTGCTGTTAGTGGATCTGATTGGACTGTGTGTGTGTGTGTGTGTGTGAGAGAGGGGGGGGGGGGAGGAAGTTGACAGATACTCTCTTATCTATTGTTAGATGGTCTCATGAGTTACTCATGTCTATATGTGGTCTGTGTGTGTGTGTCTGTATGGTGTGTGTCTCTGTATGGTGTGTGTGTCTGTATGGTGTGTGTCTGCATGGTGTGTGTCTCTGTATGGTGTGTGTGTCTGTATGGTGTGTGTGTGTGTGTGTGTGTGTCTGCATGGTGTGTGTGTGTCCCAGGTCTGAGCCAGGTCAGGACGCCCCCCAGCCCTGGTGTGTCCTGGGGGGAGGAGGTGCTGCAGCAGCCCTGGCCCAGCGTGGATCCCCTCTACTTGGACTCCCCCGACACCCTGGAGCTGGCCGTGAGGGTGAGACACACACACACACACCCTGGTGAGACACACACACACAGACAGACCCTGGAGCTGGCCGTGAGGGTGAGACACACACACACACACCCTGGTGAGACACACACACACAGACAGACCCTGGAGCTGGCCGTGAGGGTGAGACACACACACACACAGACAGACCCTGGAGCTGGCCGTGAGGGTGAGACACACACACACACAGACAGACCCTGGAGCTGGCCGTGAGGGTGAGACACACACACACACACCCTGGTGAGACACACACACACACACAGACAGACCCTGGAGCTGGCCGTGAGGGTGAGACACACACACACACAGACCCTGGAGCTGGCCGTGAGGGTGAGACACACACACACACACCCTGGTGAGACACACACACACAGACAGACCCTGGAGCTGGCCGTGAGGGTGAGACACACACACACACAGACAGACCCTGGAGCTGGCCGTGAGGGTGAGACACACACACACACACCCTGGTGAGACACACACACACACACAGACAGACCCTGGAGCTGGCCGTGAGGGTGAGACACACACACACACAGACAGACCCTGGAGCTGGCCATGAGGGTGAGACACACACACACACACCCTGGTGAGACACACACACACACACACACACACACAGACAGACCCTGGAGCTGGCCGTGAGGGTGAGACACACACACACACAGACAGACCCTGGAGCTGGCCGTGAGGGTGAGACACACACACACACAGACAGACCCTGGAGCTGGCCGTGAGGGTGAGACACACACACACACAGACAGACCCTGGAGCTGGCCGTGAGGGTGAGACACACACACACCCTGGAGCTGGCCGTGAGGGTGAGACACACACACCCTGGAGCTGGCCGTGAGGGTGAGACACACACACACACACACCCTGGAGCTGGCCGTGAGGGTGAGACACACACACACCCTGGAGCTGGCCGTGAGGGTGAGACACACACACACCCTGGAGCTGGCCGTGAGGGTGAGACACACACACACACCATGGAGCTGGCCGTGAGGGTGAGACACACACACACACCCTGGTGAGACACACACACACACACCCTGGTGAGACACACACACACCCTGGAGCTGGCCGTGAGGGTGAGACACACACACACACCCTGGTGAGACACACACACACACACCATGGTGCTGGCCGTGAGGGTGAGACACACACACACACCCTGGTGAGACACACACACACACACACCCTGGAGCTGGCCGTGAGGGTGAGACACACACACACACCCTGGTGAGACACACACACACACACCATGGTGCTGGCCGTGAGGGTGAGACACACACACACTCTTTTGTATATACTTTAAGTTTCACTCAGTACTCTTTAACCCAGTCACAGGTCTATGCTTGGCACACACTCTGTCATTTACAGAGCCTGTGTTTAGTTTATGTGTACGTGTGTGTGTGCGCGTGTGTGTGTGTTTACTATGGGTGTGTGTGTTTAGCTTCATGTCAAAAGTTCAGCTCTTACTTTAAACAGACAAGTGGGTAATGATTAAAGGCACAATACACCTTCCCTCCCACTCTCTCTACCTCTCTCTCTCCCTCCTTCCCTCTACTTCTCTCTTCCTCCTTCACTCTCTATCCCTCTCCTTCAGTCTCTCTCTCCCTCCCTCACTCACCTTCCCTCACTCCTTCACTCTCCCTCTCCCTTGTTCATTCCCTCTCTCTTTCTCTCTCTCTCTCTCTCTCTCTCTCTCTCTCTCTCTCTCTCTCTCTCTCTCTCTCTCTCTCTCTCTCTCTCTCTCTCTCTCTCTCTATCTCTCTCACTCTCACTCACTCACTCACTCTATCTTGCTCTCCCTCTCTTTCTCCTTCCTTCCCTCTCTCTCTCTCCCTCTCTCACTCTGAGCCCCCCTCTCCACTTCTCTCTGCCTCTCTTTCTGTGGATGAACATTGCACACAATAAATATACATGGAGTCCTTTACAGCAGAGGGATTTACACACCTCACACACCACACATACGCACACATACACAGATGCACCACTCTCCCTCACAAACATTGACACAGTTAATAAGTACTGACCTCTCTGACCCCCTCCCCCCTCTCTCTCTTCTGCTCTCCTCCTCCCTCTCTCTCCTTCCCTCTCTTCTCCTCTCCACCTCTCTCTCCTCTTTCTTCCCCCCTCCCCTCCCCGCTCCTCCCTCCAGATCAACAACAGGCTGTGTGGTACCATCACGGTGTCCCGCCTCGTATCCCAGGATGCCGAGCAGGTGCGTCGGCTGGTTCTGGAGAGCCCCCTCGGACAGCGTCTCCTTGGCAACCGGCCCATCAAGAGAGCCATCCTGTCCCCCCGGACGGCCCTCATCAACTTCCTCCTGGAGGAGTGACACTCTCTCCACGCCACGGATTGACTTCCTGAGACATTCTTGAGTCATGGGTTTTTATACCACAAAGCGGATAGTTGGACTAATTTATTTTTTACGATGGGAGAGTGATGATAATGTCGTTATGGTGGATGTCTAGTTATATAAAATATATACTGTCTCTAAGCCTGGCTTGTGGTTAATGTGTCAACATTGAAGCAACTGGAATTCTTGACATTCTGTCAAGTCTATCTCAATCTTGTCTCACTCTGTCTTGCTCTCTCTCTTCTTCCCTTCCCCCCCTCCCCCCTCTTTGAGTCTTATCAGTGTCTGCTCCCTCTGTCACCATACATGACCCTCCATCCAGCCAGTCAACATTTCAGCCCTCCAGCCAGTCAGCCAGCCAGTCAGCCCTCCAGCCAGCCAGAAAGTCAGCCCTCCAGCCAGTCAGCCAGCCAGCCAGCTAGTCAGCCCTCCAGCCAGCCAGTCAGCCCTCCAGCCAGCCAGTCAGCCCTCCAGCCAGCCAGAAAGTCAGCCCTCCAGCCAGCCAGCCAGTCAGCTCTCCAGCCAGCCAGCTAGTCAGCCCTCCAGCCAGCCAGCCAGTCAGCCCTCCAGCCAGCCAGTCAGCCCTCCATCCAGCCAGCCAGTCAGCCCTCCGGCCAGCCAGTCAGCCCTCCAGCCAGCCAGCCAGTCAGCCCTCCATCGAGCCAGCCAGTCAGCCCTCTAGCCAGCTAGTCAGCCCTCTAGCCAGCCAGTCAGCCCTCCAGCCAGTCAGCCCTCCAGTCAGCCCTCCAGCCAGCCAGCCAATCAGCCCTCCAGCCAGCCAGCCAATCAGCCCTCCAGCCCGCCAGTCAGCCCTCCAGCCAGTCAGCCCTCCAGCCAGCCAGCCAGTCAGCCCTCCAGCCAGCCAGCTAGTCAGCCAGCCAGCCAGTCAGCCCTCCAGCCAGCCAGCTAGTCAGCCCTCCAGCCAGTCAGCCAGCCAGCCAGTCAGCCCTCCAGCCAGCCAGCTAGTCAGCCAGCCAGTCAGCCAGCCAGCCAGTCAGCTCTCCAGCCAGCCAGCTAGTCAGCCCTCCAGCCAGCCAGCCAGCTAGTCAGCCCTCTAGCCAGCCAGCCAGTCAGCCCTCCAGTCAGCCCTCCAGCCAGCCAGCCAGTCAGCCCTCCAGCCCGCCAGTCAGCCCTACAGCCAGCCAGCCAGTCAGCCCTCCAGCCAGCCAGTCAGCCCTCCAGCCAGCCAGCTAGTCAGCCCTCCAGCCAGCCAGCCAGCCCTCCAGCCAGCCAGCTAGTCAGCCCTCCAGCCAGCCAGTCAGCCCTCCAGCCAGCCAGCCAGTCAGCCCTCCAGCCAGCCAGCTAGTCAGCCCTCCAGCCAGCCAGCCAGTCAGCCCTCCAGCCAGCCAGCTAGTCAGCCCTCCAGCCAGCCAGTCAGCCAGCCAGCCAGTCAGCCCTCCAGCCAGCCAGCTAGTCAGCCAGCCAGTCAGCCAGCCAGCTCTCTCTCTCTCTCTCTCTCTCTCTCTCTCTCTCTATCTCTCTCACTCTCACTCACTCACTCACTCTATCTTGCTCTCCCTCTCTTTCTCCTTCCTTCCCTCTCTCTCTCTCCCTCTCTCACTCTGAGCCCCCCTCTCCACTTCTCTCTGCCTCTCTTTCTGTGGATGAACATTGCACACAATAAATATACATGGAGTCCTTTACAGCAGAGGGATTTACACACCTCACACACCACACATACGCACACATACACAGATGCACCACTCTCCCTCACAAACATTGACACAGTTAATAAGTACTGACCTCTCTGACCCCCTCCCCCCTCTCTCTCTTCTGCTCTCCTCCTCCCTCTCTCTCCTTCCCTCTCTTCTCCTCTCCACCTCTCTCTCCTCTTTCTTCCCCCCTCCCCTCCCCGCTCCTCCCTCCAGATCAACAACAGGCTGTGTGGTACCATCACGGTGTCCCGCCTCGTATCCCAGGATGCCGAGCAGGTGCGTCGGCTGGTTCTGGAGAGCCCCCTCGGACAGCGTCTCCTTGGCAACCGGCCCATCAAGAGAGCCATCCTGTCCCCCCGGACGGCCCTCATCAACTTCCTCCTGGAGGAGTGACACTCTCTCCACGCCACGGATTGACTTCCTGAGACATTCTTGAGTCATGGGTTTTTATACCACAAAGCGGATAGTTGGACTAATTTATTTTTTACGATGGGAGAGTGATGATAATGTCGTTATGGTGGATGTCTAGTTATATAAAATATATACTGTCTCTAAGCCTGGCTTGTGGTTAATGTGTCAACATTGAAGCAACTGGAATTCTTGACATTCTGTCAAGTCTATCTCAATCTTGTCTCACTCTGTCTTGCTCTCTCTCTTCTTCCCTTCCCCCCCTCCCCCCTCTTTGAGTCTTATCAGTGTCTGCTCCCTCTGTCACCATACATGACCCTCCATCCAGCCAGTCAACATTTCAGCCCTCCAGCCAGTCAGCCAGCCAGTCAGCCCTCCAGCCAGCCAGAAAGTCAGCCCTCCAGCCAGTCAGCCAGCCAGCCAGCTAGTCAGCCCTCCAGCCAGCCAGTCAGCCCTCCAGCCAGCCAGTCAGCCCTCCAGCCAGCCAGAAAGTCAGCCCTCCAGCCAGCCAGCCAGTCAGCTCTCCAGCCAGCCAGCTAGTCAGCCCTCCAGCCAGCCAGCCAGTCAGCCCTCCAGCCAGCCAGTCAGCCCTCCATCCAGCCAGCCAGTCAGCCCTCCGGCCAGCCAGTCAGCCCTCCAGCCAGCCAGCCAGTCAGCCCTCCATCGAGCCAGCCAGTCAGCCCTCTAGCCAGCTAGTCAGCCCTCTAGCCAGCCAGTCAGCCCTCCAGCCAGTCAGCCCTCCAGTCAGCCCTCCAGCCAGCCAGCCAATCAGCCCTCCAGCCAGCCAGCCAATCAGCCCTCCAGCCCGCCAGTCAGCCCTCCAGCCAGTCAGCCCTCCAGCCAGCCAGCCAGTCAGCCCTCCAGCCAGCCAGCTAGTCAGCCAGCCAGCCAGTCAGCCCTCCAGCCAGCCAGCTAGTCAGCCCTCCAGCCAGTCAGCCAGCCAGCCAGTCAGCCCTCCAGCCAGCCAGCTAGTCAGCCAGCCAGTCAGCCAGCCAGCCAGTCAGCTCTCCAGCCAGCCAGCTAGTCAGCCCTCCAGCCAGCCAGCCAGCTAGTCAGCCCTCTAGCCAGCCAGCCAGTCAGCCCTCCAGTCAGCCCTCCAGCCAGCCAGCCAGTCAGCCCTCCAGCCCGCCAGTCAGCCCTACAGCCAGCCAGCCAGTCAGCCCTCCAGCCAGCCAGTCAGCCCTCCAGCCAGCCAGCTAGTCAGCCCTCCAGCCAGCCAGCCAGCCCTCCAGCCAGCCAGCTAGTCAGCCCTCCAGCCAGCCAGTCAGCCCTCCAGCCAGCCAGCCAGTCAGCCCTCCAGCCAGCCAGCTAGTCAGCCCTCCAGCCAGCCAGCCAGTCAGCCCTCCAGCCAGCCAGCTAGTCAGCCCTCCAGCCAGCCAGTCAGCCAGCCAGCCAGTCAGCCCTCCAGCCAGCCAGCTAGTCAGCCAGCCAGTCAGCCAGCCAGCCAGTCAGCTCTCCAGCCAGCCAGCTAGTCAGCCCTCCAGCCAGCCAGTCAGCCAGCCAGCCAGCTAGTCAGCCCTCTAGCCAGCCAGCCAGTCAGCCCTCCAGCCAGCCAGTCAGCCCTCCAGCCAGCCAGCCAGTCAGCCCTCCAGCCCGCCAGTCAGCCCTACAGCCAGCCAGCCAGTCAGCCCTCCAGCCAGCCAGCCAGTCAGCCCTCCAGCCAGCCAGCTAGTCAGCCCTCCAGCCAGCCAGCCAGCCCTCCAGCCAGCCAGCCCTCCAGCCAGCCAGCTAGTCAGCCCTCCAGCCAGCCAGTCAGCCCTCCAGCCAGCCAGTCAGCCCTCCAGCCAGCCAGCCAGTCAGCCCTCCAGCCAGCCAGCTAGTCAGCCCTCCAGCCAGCCAGTCAGCCCTCCAGCCAGCCAGCCCTCCAGCCAGCCAGTCAGCCCTCCAGCCAGCCAGCCAGTCAGCCCTACAGCCAGGCAGCCAGGCCCTGTGTGTTTACAGAGCACCACAGGGGGTGTCTGTATGAGCTGAATGGAACGTGACGCTCTGTTTGGCTTCTAGAACACCCATTGTGTTCCGCTGCCCTGCTTCCAGAACCCTCCCTTTACGTCACTGTGGATATGAGCATCTGCTTAAAGAATGTGTCACTAGTATTATTAAACGTGTGTTTATAGCTTCAAACCCTCTCTGCTCAGAGATACTGTCTCCACAGCCTAGACACCCAATACCCAGGGGCAGTTCTGGTGGGAGGGAAGTGGGGGTAGAAGTGCCCCTGTGACAACAAGCTTGGACCCTTTTGTGGCCCCTCTAAATGTTGAGTCTGAATAATTATAAACATGGTCTTTGGCCTGTGAATACCTGCAATGCCGTGAAGAAAACAAACAATAATATTTAGTGTAACTGGCCCCTCTGTATGTTGCTGTGGATACTCTGTTGCTGCTTTAAATAACTCACCCAGAATGATTCTACAGAACCCCCCCTGCACGCACACACACACACACCACCACCCCCACCCCTGCACACACACCACCTTGTGTGAATGTGGGGTTTTTACCTCACTTCCTGTGTGAATGTGTGTGTGGTGGGTCTCCTGAGTGACATGAACACTGAGGCCTGCGTGCAGGGTCAGCGCCAGGAGAATACTGGGCGAGAGACAGACAGAGAGAGAGACAGGGAGAGAAACTGGGCGAGAGACAGGGAGAGAAACTGGGCGAGAGACAGGGAGAGAAACTGGGCGAGAGACAGAGAGAGAGACAGGGAGAGAAACTGGGCGAGAGACAAAGACAGACAGGGAGAGAAACTGGGCGAGAGACAAAGAGAGACAGGGAGAGAAACTGGGCGAGAGACAGAGAGAGACAGGGAAAGAAACTGGGCGAGAGACAGAGAGAGAGAGAGACAGGGAAAGAAACTGGGCGGGAGACAGAGAGAGAAACTCAGAAACTGAGAGAGGGGTTAACAAAGAGAGGGGTTAACAGAGGACAGGGGGGTGCCTTTTTCCCGCCATCAGCCCCTGACCTTTAACCCCACATACTCTCTGGCCGTCAGGTGACAGGAAATGGCTCTCAGTGGAGACAGAATAACAGGAAGAGACGCCAGGAATGAGGGTGAAGGAGCGAGACCCCTCCTCTCTGCTCCTGTCAGACACACTTCCTGTGGCTGCTGCTGATCTCCCTCTCTCTAGTCTCTCCCCTGGTGTCTCCTCTGGTCTCTCTAGTCTCTCCCCTGGTGTCTCCTCTGGTCTCTCTAGTCTCTCCCCTGGTGTCTCCTCTGGTCTCTCTAGTCTCTCCCCTGGTGTCTCCTCTGGTCTCTCTCTCCCCTGGTGTCTCCTCTGGTCTCTCTAGTCTCTCCCCTGGTGTCTCCTCTGGTCTCTCTAGTCTCTCACCTGGTGTCTCTGTATGGAAGTAAATCAGTGACATTAAAATTCAGATCCCAAAAATTCAATTAAAATAGAACAAAATTCAGGCTGCTCAAAGTCGAATGGTGAAATTTATATCCCAAAAAATGGAGCCAAAAAAATATTCCGATTGCAACATCCAGGATACCATGGTATTGCTTGTCTCAGACCGGACCTCTCTCCTCAGACCCCAGGCTTTGATTGTATGACTGATCTGCATGCATGACTGCCTGCAGCTACACCTGGATGAGAGGGGTCTGAGGAGAGAGGTCTGCAGCTGGACCCTTCTCGGAGAAGTGAGATGGTTCGACTGCATTCAGGCTCAATTGTCATACCTATCCTAGGTATCCCTGATGTTGCAATATGAATTTGTTTGGCTCTGAATTTTGTTATATTTTTCTTGAATTTCCAGCATTTTTTATTGAACAGCAACCTGAATTTCCAAACCTATAATTTTTTATCTGGTTAAAAAAAGTATTATAATAATAATAATATTTCCATTTTGAAGAGGGGAATTGAAAATCAACAAATTCGGTGGTCTTTAAATTTCAATATTAAGTATTCAAAGCCTTTTAAAATTCAACACATTATGTCACTGATTTGCTTCCATACCTCTGGTGTCTCCTAGTCTCTGGTCTTCTGGATCAAAAGTTGTAGATAAGAGCACATTCCATGGCTTTGTGAAATGGAAGCTCATTTCCCAGGCACGACCCATGCACAGTATCCCCCCCGACAGCCATTCAAACAAACTCAAAAGCTCAGTAAGTATTTGTGTCAGTGACTGCCCTCCGGTCATTTGACACTTCCGTCAGAGTTGCAGTTTCCATGGCTACCAGAGTAACTGAAGAGGCAGCAGTCTGTGGTGACTCACTTCCTGGTATCACAGTCTCAGTCACCAGCCTGAGAAGCACTTGGACTAGCTTTCAGGAGTCTGGGTACTTTGTTCCACCTCACCCCCACCTCTGCCTCCTTCTTACCCCTCTCCCTCCACCTCACCTATCCCCTCTCCCTTACCCCCCCATACCTCCTTCTCATCCCTCTATCCTCCCTCCTTCTCCCCCCTCTCCCTCCACCTCTCCAGTAGTAATAGTGGAGTGTGAAAGGCTTGTGGTTGTAGACAGCTTCTGTCTGAAGAGTAACTATTCCCACCAAGACCAGGAAGCTAGTGGTTAAGAGCTTAATAGCATCTAAAACCTTGTGGTTTCCCTTTCTATTTCTCCCTCCCTCTCTCCTTCTTTCTCTCCCTCTTTCTCACGTTTCTCTCTCCCTCCCTTTCTCTCTCGCTCTATCTCTTCCTTTCTATTTCCCTCCCTCTTTCTCTCCCTCCCTCTCTCTCCCCATCCTCGTCTCCCCAGAGGTGGCAGGGCTCGTCTAACAATCTTGAGTTGGCCGTGCGTCTTGTCCTCCTGTGATTGGCTGGTGGTGAGGTGTGTGTGCGTGAGAACGCTCCAGGGCCAGGTCTAGATCTGCGCACGGCCTGTGTTGTGGCCCTGGCTTCCTCCATTACAGATGGCTGGGGTACATATAAACAGTCTGGTGTCATTACAGCCCTGCGGCGACAGATGCTAGCTCCACACTTCCTTAGCCGTCTCCACGGCTACCAGGCACAGACTATGGGATGTGTTCGGTCGTGCAACATTGGAATAAGGGTCTGTGATTGAGCACTTGTTAAGACTCTTACTATCCCCATCCTTACCCATCACACACACACACACACACACTTCCAGAGCTCCACCATGACCCTGTCAGTTTCTCCATAATGGGGAGAGGACATGAGAGGGTGGTGTGAGGTGGTGTCGGTAGGTACATTGATGAAGCTCCTGGATCCTGGAAGGGGGCTCAAGCTTATTTACGCCACGGGACTGGAAGGAGTAGCCTATATATTATATCATATATACAGTATGTGTTATGTTTACTAGGTATATATTTCCCACTCTTATCACTGGAAGCTGTTCTCAGTGACTTTTTATCACAGTGTTCTATCACAGTTTTATGAATTCTAGATTAGGGCCTGTGGAAGCTTATCTTTTGATTCAGGTTGAGATGTGTTTTTCGAGGGTGTGTTAACACAGACTCGTGGTTTTGCAATTAATTCCGTTCACTTTTTTATATTTCGTTACTCATGATTTATACACTCTGATTTAGATGCTATATGTGGGTCTTGCGCAGTTGCGCGTGCGGACTACACCGTCACGTCTTGACCCCAGTCATCTCCGGATCACTGTTCCTTTAAAAACTAACCGCTGCCTGTCTCACGGTGTCCCTATCCACTCCGCTCAAGATCTCCGGTTACGTATCACCGTCAACAGTTGCCTACGTCAAAGTTCTCTATTTTATGAATCCAAGTTAGACTGCGTAGGGATTTAGGCCACGGTGCGTTTTCACCAATCAGCGGGGACGTTTCGGCTGCCACACAGTAAACTAACATCAAGTTGTTGAATGGAAGTTTCTGCTTGCCTTAAGTGAGGGCTAAAAGGGGGCCGTTTTGAACCGTGAGCTATCTGATCCGACTTTCTAACCAGACTGCATCCTGTTGTGAGCAGAGCGGGACAAGCTCACCGAGGAATACGCTTCTCGTGACTTTTCCAATAGCCTATATTCTAAGGAGTCTCCGGGACCGTTGAAACACCGGGACAAACTGTTCTTCAACTTGTTCAGGATCCACGTTGGAAGCACCCGTGACGGTGCTCTAGGCTGTAGACCGTAAACTTTTACTTTAGGACTGACAGATGGACCTTTGGAGTTTAATCTTTCGAGTTTGCGTGCTATGAATAACTTTTCTTTTTAATCAGCTACCGGAATTTGAACCGAGTTTTTCGTTAGTTTTTAGGTATTTTAAAACTTAACTTCAGCCTCTGTTTTAATATTTTGTGTAAAATAAGATTTTTTGGGTTAGTTAGTCTACTCTACGACACTTCAAAATGGATAAATACGATGATTTGGGTCTTGAGGCGAGTAAATTCATTGAAGACCTGAACATGTACGAGGCGTCTCGAGATGGGCTGTTCAGAATGAGGAGAGACGCAGGGAACAACCCGGACTTTGAAGAAACCAGAAAAGTCTTCGCCACCAAAATGACTAAAATCCACATGCAGAAGCAGCAAGAGGAAATGGCGAAAAACAGCTTGGCCGTGAGAATGAATGGGGGTCACCACAGAGTTACCGACCACACGTTTTACACCAAAGACAGGCCGCCTATCAATAGCTACCGACTGGCGGGTGAAGCAGCGGCCAAACCTCCGATTCTCTCTGGCCCCATGCCGGCTGCCGGTAGCCAGTACGGACCTTACGACGGTCAGAAACAGCACTCAGGACTCCAGCACGAAGTTGCAACCGGCAGAGCATACAACTACGATACCAAGGAGCGTTTGGAGCCGCATTCTTACCAACAACACGCCACGACTGTCCCCGGTTCTGGAAACATGACCCGCACAGTCCCCACATATGGGGGTCATGGCCCCGCCAGCCTTTCGGGTGCCTGGGGTTCCTCCCAGGTTAACCAGCCCCCTCAGGGAGCCTCTTCTGGGGGCAGCCAGCCTCCACCGCCCCAGCCCCAGCGCCACTCTCCTTCCTCCTCCTTCTCCAGTACCCTCCCAGCTCCCAGCTCCCCTGGGCCCCTCCAGAGGCCCCCTGCCGGAGCCGGGGCTGTGAGAGGCTGGGCTGGAGAGTCCTCCATGACAGGGAGACCAGACCTGATTCCCTCCCTGCCTCTGAGTGCCTTCACTGGAGGAGCTGAGCTGTACCTGCCCCAGCCTCAGTCCCAGCCTGCCCCCGTCACACCCCCGCCTCTTGCCTCCTACTCCCCTCCCTCCACTGCCCCTAGACCCTCCACCCAGACAGGTCTCCGTTACAATGGTCAGCCCCAGCCTCAGCCCCAGAGCCCTGGTCCTCTCTCAACAGCCCCGGCCCAAGTGGTAGCCTCTTCCCCGGCCTCACCTCCTCCTCCCTCCCAGTCGGCCCAACCCAGAGCCCTGTCCCCGGCCCGGGCCCTGGCCCCAGGCGCAGTCTTCAGCCAGGGTCAGGGTCCTAGCCAGGCCAGTCAGACTGGCCCTGGGGGCCCCACAGCCCCTGTTCCAGAGTACCCACAGCCCTCCCCTGGACAGGTGGTCTGCAGTGCCCAGGCCCAGATCCAGCCCCGTGCCCAGGCCCAGATCCAGCCCCATGTCCAGGCCCAGCCCCATGTCCAGCCCCATGCCCAGGTCCAGCCCCATGTCCAGGCCCAGGTCCAGCCCCATGCCCAGGCCCAGGTCCAGCCCCATGCCCAGCCCCATGTCCAGCCCCATGCCCAGGTCCAGCCCCATGTCCAGGCCCAGGTCCAGCCCCATGCCCAGGCCCAGGTCCAGCCCCATGCCCAGGCCCAGGTCCAGCCCCATGCCCAGGCCCAGGTCCAGCCCCATGTCCAGGCCCAGCCCCATGTCCAGGCCCAGGTCCAGCCCCATGTCCAGGCCCAGGTCCATCCCCACGCCCAGGTCCAGCCCCAGGCCCAGCCCCCCAGGGCTGTCAGGCTGCCCTGCCAGACCCTCCACGTGCAGCCGGAGCAGGGCTCGTCAGCAGCAGAGCTCCAGCTGGAGGCTCTCACCCAGCGGCTGGAGAAGGAGATGGACGCCCAGCCCACGGCAGAGCACTTCGGTGAGAAGCCCCCCTTTCTGTCCAGCAGAACTATCTACTGTTATACTGCTACTACATAATCTGTCTGCCTGTCTGCCTGCCTGCCTGCTTGTCTGCCTGGCTAGGACCCTGACCCTGGCTGAAGACTGCCTGCCTGTCTGTCTGTCTGTCTGTCTAGTGTACCCAGTGGTAATAATAATTCTATTAAAGCCTGCTGGGAGGGTTGCCAGGTTTGGAAGGTTGTGACCTCATCCCCCTTCAGCTGTCAGGGCTGGGAGGATTACAGTGGAGTCCACATCAATAACCACAGTCATTAGTAACAGGATATGGAGGCTCTGTCATCCTGTCTGGCTGCAACACTCTCTCTCCTCTCTCTCTCCCCCTCTCCTGTCCTCTCTCCTCTCACCTGTCTGATTACAACACACTCTCTCTCCTCTCCCCCTCTCCTGTCCTCTCTCCTCTCACCTGTCTGATTACAACACACTCTCCTCTCCTCTAATCTCTCACTCCCCTCCTCTTCTTTCTTCTCTGTGTGTGTGAGTTTGTGTGTGTGTGTGAGTGTGTGTGCACACATCGTCATTCATACATACTATTCTTGTTCAGGGACATTAGTGGTCAAGTGAGTTGATATATATATACAAGTGAGAAAATACTTTACTGTTTTTAAACATTCAAGAGTATCAAGTCAGGAAGATGCTGTGCAACATAAAGGTCTGCTTCAGTGACAACAGGAAGCAAAAAAGACAATAAGAAAGATGAAATGGATACGTGTGACTAACCAACAAAGCCGGAGGGAGAGGAGAAAGAGGTAGGTGAGGGAGAGAGGGAGAGAGATGGAGGAAGGGATGGATGGATGGATAGAGAGGGAAGGATGGAGGGCGAGAAGGAGGGAGGGAGGTAAAGAGGGAGGGAGAGAGAGAGGGTGAGGGAGGAGGATTTCTTTCCTTCAGCAGCAGTTTCATGAAGGACCTCAGGTCCTGCTTAGAGGGAAGGCTGACAGGAAGTGTGTAACACACAGGAAATGGTTGTGGGCATCTATCATGAAATGGATAGAGAGACAGAGGACCACAACCAGAATACAGAGAGAATAGAACCCGAACCAATATGATCCAATAAGAGTTGTGGACAGTGCTTCATGTGCTCTCTCTGAATACTGGTCCTTAAGCCACTTCTAGATCATCAGCCTTCATCGTTGATGATACAGGGGCTTCTCACACAAGGTATTGTACCGCAGGGACCTTTGAACATGTGACCTCTTAGTCCACAGTCAAATACTCTAACCACTAACCTACTGCATCCCTAGGCTTTCTCTCATGAGAGAGAGAGGGAGAGAGAGAGAGGGAGAGAGAGAGAGGGAGAGAGAGAGAGAGGGAGAGGCTGGGAGGATCAGCTGGTGCATGCTGCGTCCTGATTGGCTGAGCTACAGCTGGAGCTTCTGGGAAAATGAGTCTGGTGCCAAATGTGTTCACCAGGGAAATGGAGAGGAATGTCTGGAGTTGCAGCCTAGGGAGTGTGTGTGTGTGTGTGAGTGTGTGTCTGGTTAAGGGATACCCTTCCTGTAGCTGGATGAATGATTCGACTAGCAGAGAGATTTAGGGATTTAGAGGAAAGTTTATGGAAGCACTAGAACCTGGCTGGAAGTGTGTGTGTGTGTCTCTATACTGTATGAGTTGCTGAGTTTTTACTCCTTTTCAGTGGCTCATTAACGTGTGAGTTTGTGTTTGTGTGTGTGTGGGTGGGTTGGGGAGAGTTCACTAGTCCAGAGAAAGCCTTTCACACACACTCACACACACACACACACACACACACACACAGCATGTTCTGGATGGGCTGTCAGAGTGGGAGCCAATAGGAGCTGAGATGATGTCATCTGTCAATAGGCGGATAGGATGAATGAATCCATCATCAAAACACTCCTTTTCTCTCCTGTGTGTGTGTGTGTTTGACTATGTCCGTGTGTGTGTGTGTGTGTGCGTATGTGTTTGTGTGTGTGAGCCATGAGTGTGTAACTCTTGTGGCATGTGACATTATAAAGATATTACATACATTTATTCCAGTGTGACAATCAAACTGTGTGTATGTGGGTGTGTATGGTAGTCACACTGTGTGTATGTGGGTGTGTATGGTAGTCACACTGTGTATGTGGGTGTGTATGGTAGTCACACTGTGTGTATGTGGTTGTGTGTGTGGTCTGGTCTCACCTGGTCTGGTCTGGTCTCACCTGGTCTACTCAGGTCTGGTTTCACCTGGTCTGTTCTGGTCTCACCTGTTCTGGTCTCACCTGGTCTGGTCTCACCTGGTCTGGTCTCACCTGGTCTGGTCTGGTCTTCTAGCACACAAACACGTCCTATGTACACACACTCAGATGGAGAGGGAGAGTGAGGTCAAGAGGAACAGTATCTCTTTATCTGTCTCTTTCCTCCCTCAGCTTCACACTGGCCGGCTGTTGGGGTGTCGACTCTACACACATGCTTTCTCTGGACAGGAGACTTGAGAGAGAAAGGGTGTGTGTGTCTGTGTGTATAAATGAATGTTTAGTAGGAGCTAATGACAGTGTTCAACTGACAGAGTCGTCAGTGCCTGTGCCAATCCTAACAAGCAAACCTGAACTGGTTTCCCCTTTCACTGACACAACTTCCTCCTCATTCAACTCTCTCATGTCTGCTCCACTTGATGTCTCTATTGTTGCTGTATGACACTGCTGTGCATGTGTAACCGTGTGTGTGTGTAACCATGTGTGTGTGTAACCATGTGCGTGTGTAACCATGTGCGTGTGTAACCATGTGCGTGTGTAACCATGTGCGTGTGTAACCGTGTGTGTGTGTAACCATGTGTGTGTGTAACCATGTGTGTGTGTAACCGTGTGTGTGTGTTCCAGGGAGCTGTGTGAAGTGTGACCAGCCTGTGTATGGAGCCAGCCAGGCCTGCCAAGCCATGGGCAGCCTCTACCATGACTACTGCTTCACCTGCAGCGCCTGCAGTAAGCAACACACACACACACAGCACATACACAACACAACCCATACACGCACACAACACACACACACAATACATACACACACACACACACAACCATGCACGTACACACAACCAGGGGAGGGGAGGGGAGGGGAGAAAGGAGGAAGACAGAGAGAACAGAAAGGGAGAGGGGACCAGAAAGGGACGCACAGACGAGAGTCTCAGGCATACTGCATACCTCCCATACCTCCATGAGAGGAGAACACATCGCCCCGGCCGGCCCAAGGGGAGAGTGTCCTGGCTGGGGAGGAATGCAGGCGTGTGGGGGTCCGCTGGAGGTTGAGCTCCAGAAAGAGACAGGCTGCTGTTATGATAGCTGGGCCCAGCGGAGAGAGAGCAGCACAGGGCAGAAGGGTGGGGGGCAGGCTGGTCACTGGCTAACCTACCACCCACTGTCAAGTCACACACACACACACACACTGTCTGTTAGCTGGTTAGGCAGCTGCCCCCTCCACCGTCATGCTTCTTGGGTTGCATAACAGAATCTTTATGACCCAAGGAAAATGTGTGTGGCCCTTACCCTGTTCCTGTGTGTGTGTGTGTGTGTGAGATCATTGAAGACGTGGACGTTTAGCGAGCTCCTCCCTGGTGTGAGGGCGGAGGTGGTTCAGGGGCTCAGCTGACCATGTTCGAGAGAGCCTGGGCATAGGAGCCCATCAGGGTGGGGTGGAGGGGTAGCTAAGAGCTAGTTTAGCATATTTAGCCTAGCATATTAACAAGGAGATTAGCGGGGGGGGGGGGGGGAGTGGTATACCTGTCAAACGCTGTCTTAAATTACATAGGGATTGCAATGAATAGTCTTTAAAAATGTGCAACAGTGGAAACACTGTCACACACACTCACACACACAGAGTCACAGTTGTCTAGCTTTCCTAGTGCCTTG
>NC_090055.1:19953222-19985722 GCF_038355195.1 Osmerus mordax | reverse complement strand
TACCTCTTTAAAGTAGGGGAGTGGGGTGGGAAAGGGGGGTAGGTTGGGGGGCAGGAGGGGCATGACAGCATCCTTAGTACGCACTTCTCCCTCTTTCTCTCGCTCCCTCCCTCTCTCCCTCCCTCTCACTCCTTCTGTCCCTCCCTCTCTCTCTCCCTCCCTCCCTCCCACAAAACAAAATCCAAAATTAGAGTTGACCCTGCTGGAATGCCCCGCCCCCCTCTCTGCAGGGAGAGACTTCAGAGAGGGCGGTGTTAGTTTGTCCACCTACATGGGATCGTTATGAAAGAGCCTTGGAGAGCCTCCCAGAGCAGCCAGTGAAGTCTCACGTCACAGCACCAGGAATGTGCACCTGGGACATTCAAACACTCGCAAACCTAGAGCAGTTTGAAATGAATGGATACAGCTCAGCGGCTGAGCATTTGACTGCAGATCAAGAGGTTGCAGGTTCAAATCCCCCTTGTATGTTTCTCTGGGAAAAGTGTCTGATAAAAATAAATGTAAAAAGATTAAATTAGATTAAGATTAAAAAACATGATTTCTAAAAAGGACCAAACAGGTTTTTCTTCCCTTCCTGTTGTCTCCTCGAGGTAGGCTGCTGGCTAGTTTGACCTGTGGTCATGGTCAAGGTGACCTGTGGTCATGGTCAAGGTGACCTGTGGTCATGGTGACCTGTGGTCATGGTCAAGGTGACCTGTGGTCATGGTGACCTGTTGTCATGGTGACCTGTGGTCAAGGTGACCTGTGGTCATGGTGACCTGTGGTCATGGTCAAGGTGACCTGTGGTCAAGGTGACCTGTGGTCATGGTGACCTGTGGTCAAGGTGACCTGTGGTCAAGGTGACCTGTGGTCATGGTGACCTGTGGTCAAGGTGACCTGTGGTCAAGGTGACCTGTGGTCATGGTGACCTGTGGTCATAGTCAAGGTGACCTGTGTGGGTACTCAGGGGGAGTTTACAGTGTCTCTGCCTGTGTCTCCAGGGCTGGGACGAGACCATCAGGGTGGTGTCCATGGACAGGGACTACCATGTAGACTGCTACCACTGCAAGGTGAGACACACTGAAGACCTCCGCATTGTGGCAACACAAAGTTACTATATGTATGAGCAACATGGCATTGCATGCTGGGGAGGTATTTATAGACACACACACACACTCACACGCACTCACACACACATCTGCAGTGTTGTGTTCTCACGGTGCTTAATGACAGTCTAGATGGTATAATTACTTGCTGCGGAGCTTAGCAAGACCCATACCACCTCATCACTGTCTGATAGTTTTACCTACCAACGTCCCCCCAACACACACACACACACATGCCACACACACACACACACACACACACGTGCCACACACACACACACACACACATGCCACACACACACACACATGCCACACACACACACACGTGCCACACACATGCCACACACACACACACATGCCACACACACACACACATGCCACACACACACACACATGCCACACACACACACACACATGCCACACACACACACACACATGCCACACACACACACATGCCACACACACACACACATGCCACACACACACACACATGCCACACACACACACACACATGCCACACACACAGACACGTGCCACACACACTTCACGGGTTGATTGACAGCTGGGGTTCTTCAGGCAATTGACAACAAAGAGCAGCGAGTCGTGAGGAGGAGAGGGGTTTTCAGAGCGCTTACTAGCTCTGCTCTGTTTAACCATACTGTCTGTGAGCCTGTGTGAGCCTGTGTGAGCCTGTGTGTGTGTGTGTGTGTGTGTGTGTGTGTGTGTGTGTGTCTGTGAGCCTGTGTGAGCCTGTGTGTGTGTGTGTGCGCGTGTGTGTGTGTGTGTGTGTGTGTGTGTGTGTGTGTGTGTGTGCGCGTGTGTGTGTGCGTGTGTGTTCCTGTCACACTTGCAGATCAGTTCAAGGTGACAGTGAAGGATTCTCTTCATGTTTGTTTCTCTCTGTTTTAAGAAATACATTTTTTTAATGGAAATTTTTCTCTTTTTTACAGTTCCCGAAAATAACTTGTTTTGAAACTTGCTTAAATGCATGCAACTATGCAAGCCACTAATTCAACTACAAATGCCCTCCCTGTGTCTCTCCATCCCTGTGTACTTCTAAACCTCTCTGTTTCTCCCATCTTATTAGAGTACATTTGACAATAAAATAGATATAAAATAATATACGTCATTGGGAGATGGGTAAAGAGCTCAGTGGTCACATGTTTGACGGCGGGTGAAGAGATCAGATCTCTAGCTGTACGTAACTTCGGATGAAAAGCGTCCGTTAAATGAATACATCAGAATCCTTCTTGTTTCTCCAGGATTGTCAGAAGGAGCTGAACGATGAGGAGGGTCACCGCTGCTACCCTCTGGACGGTATCCTCCTCTGTCACTCCTGTCATCTGAAACACATCGAGCCCGGCTGCTCCTCGCCCACCGCCGCCTCCTACCATCACCGCGCCTAGGCTACAGCGCCCCCATGTGGTGGTTTACTGAATAACCACAATTGCCAAACTGCATTTTTATATCGCCAAAGAAATTAACTGGAGAGACTATGACTAAAGTTACTGAGCGTAACGTTTCAATATAGGAGTTATCTCTTGTGTTTTGATGGGATTTATCTGTACAGCCTTCAGTTCGGACGTGTTTATGGCAAGAAAGTCATATAGCTGATATGTATTCAGTGATTTATGCCGAAACTTTGATTTTAGTAATGAATCGATGAATCGCCAAAGTATGTTGATTGTCAATTGAACTTTTACAATGAGAAACTGCCTCAGTTTTATTTCTGTGTAAATATAAATTGTGTTGCAGTCTGTGTAAATATATTGATATACTTTCCAATTGTGTTTAAATATCCGAAAAGGCTTTAACAGTTGTGTCAGCTTATAGACATACTGCAAGTATCCCCGCTTTTTACGCGATGTATCTCATTGCATTTAAAGGAGATTAACATCTAAATTACTTAGAGAAAGTCGATACTGCCATGAGTCGGAGTCGAACCCTCAATACTCACTATGTTTCGCTTTACATTTAATGTGTCAGGATAGTATTATAGCGTTACAAAGTAGGACTACTTTAAATACAATTTCTTCAGTCAACCATTTCGAAATACAGCAGGTTTGTTGATCTGTATTTTTTTCTTGTGCGGTTTCTTGAAGCGGTGGCTGGTGCAACTGGTATCGGGCCTAATGGACAACGACGTCGATAGGAAAATTGGCCTAAACCTGGTCCTGGACATATTTTTTATCAGTCTGTATAAACCACATAATAACTCTAAAAACTGTACTATTAGACATCCATCCGTTTTAAGTTATGCAACATTGCTCAAAATATATTTATGGCTTGTTCCTTGTATGAGAAAATGTATTAGTCGCCCATGTAACCTTACGATAGGACATTTCTGTCTAGAAAAATGTCTTCAGTGAATTTTTCAAAAAATAAATATATTATAATATATGTATTTTTTTTCGTTCTTCTTATCGTTACGTAGAGTAAAACTAATTTTCTCTCCACACATTTACAGAAAGATGTTCTTGAAAACTAAAAATTCGAGCCAGCCAGGAGTCGAACCTAGAATCTTCTGATCCGTAGTCAGACGCGTTATCCATTGCGCCACTGGCCCGTCTGTTTTCATGACATCATGATGGGATTTTAAAGTTGCTCAATCGTGTAGCTTTTGACGCAAGTTGACTTCATATGCTATTATTTATCAACGGACGTAGGTATGTATAGAATGGAAATCAAATCCATCTTTAAGTTTTAGACATGTCCTACTTATGTGGTTGAGAATGATAACACCGGGTAATGTTGACTCTGAAATTCTGAATACGATAACCAGACCCATAGAGAGTCTATGGCTCTGACGATACCTATTGGATGGATACTCCAATCTCATCATCCAATCATGATACTAACTGTCCAATGTGGGATCACATGGGATCAGAATGATACAATCGCGGCGCTTCTTTCCATTGTGAGATAGAAGTCGGTTAGAGACGTTTAAGTTGGTTTGCTGTGTTATCCTGTCAGTACTGGAGCTTTAGAAACAGCATTCAAGTAAGTGACCATTAATTAAAATGTCTACATAGATTGTACTACATCTGTCACGCAAAGTCATGTTCACATTTTGTTATCCAGTGTCATGTTACGTGTTATGGCAACTTCAGTCAGTTTAGCTAATATTAGCAATCGCTAACGCTGGTTTCGAATATTTTCGAAAGTGCTCCAGACCACTAGGGGCATCTGTACTCTATTGTACCCAGTGATGCCAACTCCTCAGTAAGGAAAGTAGCTGCCCTATTTTTATTTTTATTTATTATTATTTTATTTAGCAATTGCAGTATACAAAGAATCAGTTAAACAGTAGTAGCACATGAACCTCCAGTGTACTAACTTACATACATAAAAATATACAACATACGAATACAAACAGTAATCTCTACAAAGATTTTTTTTTAAAACATGAAAACAAATTTACAATTAATTAGGTTATAGGCAGAACTAGCCAAAGGACCATGGGGTTTATAGCTAAATATGCTAACAGAGAATTAGTACATTTCCAGCTTACAAAGGTGGAAACTGAACTTTCTTAAACAGCATATTTGCAATAAAAGGATATAACTTTAGTAAGTATCACAGAGCTTGAGTGACCATTCTCAGTATAAACTGAGATTTACAACTGTCTATGATACCTGTGAACAGTCAATCTTTTCTCTTCTCTTCAGGGGACAGTGCTTCTGTGAGCCTTAGTTTGTTTTCTAGAAGAAACTTTGAGCCTTTCGCCTCCTTCCAGACAGCATCACAAAAGTGTCGCATTGCAAAAAGGATGATGGTTGATCTACTTGAGCCGTCTTGTCATCGCTGCCCGATGCGATGGACGATGTCGATCCCCTCCTTCAGGTCGTCACGAATATTAGGAGCCACTTTACCCAGGATCTCGATGATTCTACTCTATGATATTTTCTCCATCTTCCTCCTCTATTCATAGTTTTCAGTCACGTGACATGCTCGGTGACCTGGAGGGCAGAAAGCTGCTGGCGATGGCGGCTCACACCGTTGACACGCAGCAAAAGCCTAAATTTACCTTCCCACGTTTCTTTGGATCACCTCTCAGCTAAAGAAAAGGGAAGATATTAACACAAACTGCAAGTGTTGGCATCACACAACAACCCAACTATTTAGCTAACTAGCTAACTTTATCTCACTACGACCACTGCAGTTGGACGCGTCGATACACAACAAATTATGTCAAACTGATTACATAAAGATGTGTTTATGGCTAAAAATACGATAATTAATATACTTGTGTTTAACTTTACTTGTGCTTAGCTTTTGATGAAGAAAATCAAAGTACTAAGTCCTTGGGTTAATTTTTCTAAGTTTGAAACAGCACAAAAAACTTCCAGTTTGAGGCAAAGTGTTTAATCAGAATCCAATACAAACAGGGTGATTCTTTTCAAACGTGAGCCAGATTCTGCAGAATCAGACTGAGAAATCTTCTTCGGACATACTCTTTTCTATCAAAACCTTATCAGTTCTGTAAATTTGCTATTGGTACAATATTGTTTATCACAAATGCATAATTCATTTTACACTCTATTGGTCTCTCTCTCTAAAGGCTTCAGATTACAGGTGCATAGAGAAATCATCTATTTTTTGTAGCCCGCTCTGACCTTGACGGCCAGTCACATCGAGCTCCGGGCCGTGGGTTGTAAAATCGCCTCATTACTGCTGGGTTTTGTAGTTTTTCTATGGTAGAAGCCTGATCACATAGCCTTCTCTCACAGCCAGCCCCAATCATCCAGATTAACATTTCTGGGCTTAATTTTCCTTCTATATTTTAGGGGAAATACTAAACAGTCAATGGTTTTGCATCAGGCTTTTTCAGTAGTGTAACATATAAAGGTATAAAAGTATAAAAGTGATTAAAAGGCATATTTCAATCATATAATTCATACTCATTCTTCATCTTGCATAATTACATCAGTGTGATATTATTCCACTTCACTTTGATGAAGTGATACGTGTATATTTGGACGGCTGCCATTGTTTGCCCTCCCCGGAGACAGAGGTAGCACCCTCACCCTCCACAGGCAGTAGGCCATCCACACCCTCACCCTCCACAGGCAGTAGGGCATCCACACCCTCACCCTCCACAGGCGGTAGGGCATCTACACCCTCACCCTCCACAGGCAGTAGGGCATCCACACCCTCACCCTCCACAGGCGGTAGGGCATCTACACCCTCACCCTCCACAGGCGGTAGGGCACCCTCACCCTCCACAGGCGGTAGGGCATCCACACCCTCACCTTCCACAGGCGGTAGGGCATCTACACCCTCACCCTCCACAGGCAGTAGGGCATCCACACCCTCACCCTCTACAGGCGGTAGGGCATCCACACCCTCACCCTCCACAGGCAGTAGGGCATCTACACCCTCACCCTCCACAGGCAGTAGGGCATCCTCAGCCGATGGGTGAAGAAGCGGGTGTTGGCGTTTGGTGGTATATCAGTGCTGGAACAGGGGGCTCGTACCACAGCTTCAGATCTGTCCGCAGTTTTCCGGAGTGAAAGAAGGTGTTGGCAATCCACCTCTGATCCTGAACAGGGATTGTCTTGTTCAGCTCACTCGGCAACCAGACAGAAGCTGTAGCCCCAGTAGCAGCTGGATGGATTTCTCCTGCCCCATCCTGTTAAGGAGACAACAGCAAATAAGAATATGTTTTTTGCATTCAAAAAGGATACTCTAAAGATGACTGAAAACATAACCAGACAAAAAATATACGCTGTACTCAAAGAGGCTACTTCCAGGCTGGTGCTAACAGCAGGGCTGGGGGTCCTCACAGAGGATGGAGGAGGAGCAGGGCTGAGGGTCCTCAGAGAGGATGGAGGAGGAGCAGGGCTGAGGGTCCTCAGAGAGGATGGAGGAGGAGCAAGGCTGAGGGTCCTCAGAGAGGATGGAGGAGGAGCAGGGCTGGGTGTCCTCAGAGAGGATGGAGGAGGAGCAGGGCTGGGGGTCCTCAGAGAGGATGGAGGAGGAGCAGGGCTGGGGGTCCTCAGAGAGGATGGAGGAGGAGCAGGGCTGGGGGTCCTCAGAGAGGATGAATGGCGAGGCTGAGAAAGCTAGCTCTGGAGTTTGGCCATGAAAAATGCGCAATATGATGGTGCAGATAATATTAATCAGGCAATGGACTGTACACTGAGTGACTCCAGGATCTAACTATACTCAGTGCCACCGCTCCCACCACGCATATTTTTACGCTGTTCGTAGAAATATTAGGCATTTTGTAGGCATGTATATCACATTTACATGTATTCATTTAGCAGACGCTTTTATCCAAAGCGACTTCCAAGAGAGAGTTTTACAAAAGTGCATAGGTCACTGATCATAACAATGAGATAGCCCAAAAACATGAAGCATACATTGTGAAAAGCAAATAAGTGCCAATGGGAAGAACCATAAGAGCATGTAGTTAAACAAGTTACAATTGAACAACATGAAACTCCCCACAAGAGTGCAAGAGTGTACCTGTAGAAAAAACAATCAACAGTAAAAATATTTCAGAGTTAGTACAAGAATTTGAAACCGTTACAACTAACCAACAAGAGCAAAAAGTCTCTCAATACCAGTCATTGTGATCCTGGAGGAAACTAACATCAGGTCCAGCCAAGCATTCCTAAGCGCCGTTGTACTCCCGGAACAAGTGCGTCTTGAGCCTTTTCTTGAAGGTGGGGAGAAAGTCAGTGTCCCTGATGGAGGTGGGGAGTTGATTCCACCATTGGGGGGCCAGACAGGAGAAGAGCTTGTGTTGGGACCGGGCGCTCTTGAGTGGTGGGACCACCAGACGGTTGTCAGAAGAAGACTGTAGGTGGCAGGGGGGGGGGGGGGGGGGGGGATAAGAGCGTCTGCTAAATGACTAAATGTAAATGTAACATGGGAGCGTCTGGGTAGATTGAAGACCAGGCGGGCCGCTGTGGTCTGAATCTGGCTCAATGCTCAATCATAAGGGAATTATGCTTAGGGCACCAAAATGGCTAGCAGCGGCACTGACTATTCTGAAAGTTTCAGATTGAGAAATGTTCCATGCAGGCCCGTGGACAGACCGCTGTTTGTAGAGTCCATGGTCTGCAACTGTGGATCCCATGCCGTTCAGGTGATATATATATTTAAAAAATACATCTGATTATTGTTAATCTTGCATTGCATGTATGTTACATTGTTGTTATGCTGTTGCTGTTACGTCACATGTCGTAATGCTGTTGCTGTTACGTCACATGTCGTAATGCTGTTGCTGTTACGTCACATGTCGTAATGCTGTTGCTGTTACGTCACATGTCGTAATGCTGTTGCTGTTATGTCACATGTCGTAATGCTGTTGTTTTAGCAGCCTGCCACTCAGCAGGATTAAGCCCCACAGTCTTGCATTCTCTTGGCTTTGGTATTTTTTTTCTTTTCTTTTTTTTTATTGTAGAAAGATCAGTCTACAAACAAGCAGTATACAATAAAGCAGTATACAAACAAATAGCGATTACATTTGCTAAGGTGATAGATTATACAAATACATTAAAGGATGCACATTGCACTGTTTTAACAGCTTTCTTAATAGAAGAGTGTAAAATGGTCTTAAAGTACTGCTCAAATTACCAATAGAAAACAGAAGACTGGCTTTTTATTTGTGAATTTACACTTGTGAATATGAAATTTAGCCATCAGCACAATTAGATTGACAAGGTAAAAAATGTTCTCTTTATCTTTACTATGGTTAAAGAACCCGAGCAGCCAAAAAACTAAAGTAATCAAGAATATTAACAATTATAAAACTGTGAATATACTTCCATAAACGTTTTACATATACAATCCCCCCCAAAATGACAAACTGTTTCTGGATGCTCAACACAAAATGAACAAACAACGTTGATGTTTTTATGTAATGATTTGCAGGGTTATACTTATGGATCATTCTGAATGAGACTTCTTTGACCTTGTTAACAAGCAAGTATTTGTGTGGCAATAACCAAACTTTTCATCCTCCGCTCTCCAAGATGCTAGCAAGCTTTGTGACACGTCACACAGGTCAGACATACACCGTCCGAAGCAAAGATGGCGACCGCCTTTAAGAGCTTCAACCTGTAAGTCTTGAATACTTTTATTCACAGCAACTGCGCTTTCTAAATCAGAACAATCGGCTTTCAGTATTGGTATACGACTTTGAAACATATGCTCAGATGACATGCGACGAACAGCACGGTTTGCAGCTAGCAGCATAGTATACTGTACGTGGAACGTTAGCTAGCTAGCTAAGCTAACTAGCCTATAGTGCTAACGAACGGGCTCGCAGTTCCTGCGCTGGCCAGTTAGGAACTAAGCTAAATGTCTAGCGTGCGTATGTCCTAAATGCCAGTTAAACTAAATTATGCAAAATCTGATATACATAGCTAATTAGCCTGCCTCTTATTCTACTCGATCCATAATCGGGTAAGTAAAACCTTTTTGGACAGGCTAATGCTAGCTACATGCTACAGATCACTGTGTTTTTTCGGTGCCTGTGACTACTTCAGCTAACATCCCAGTTTCAATTAAACGGGGTAGTTAGTTAGCAATCGAGTTACTGTACAGGCTACTTTTAACATCTGTCATCATGATACTGTAGTGTCGACTACATTACTTTCTCTCTGACATTCACACTCTGTCCCTTCGTAGGCACACAACCCCTGAGAAGTTTTACATTGAAGCTTGTGATGACGGCTCCAATGATGTTCTTGCTATTGACAGGGTGTCCACTGAAATGACACTTACAGGTAGGCAATGCTGTTGTAGTTCGATAACGTTTCGATCAGGGGAGGTTCTAATCTAGACCATTTTAATGTTTATAATGATTTAAGGTTGCAACAAAACCTCTCCTGGTTTCAATATCATAGTGCTGTTGACATACAATTTAAGCTTATATGAAAAGGCTCGTGCGCTGAATCATCATGACACTGATATTGCTTGAGTTGATTCAAATGCCACCGCTGGTTTTGCGTTGCTGATTGGCGGTTTTCTGTCATCCATCTCCACAAGTGCGGAAAGACGTTCCCCCTTCAGCCGTAACAAGGCCCATATGCGGCGTCATGGGAACCATTCGACTTGTGGCCGGTAGGTAATTTCTCCTCCCTATGTAAACAAATCATATATGGGAAAAATTCAGGAGAGGGAGAGATGGTCAGGTTTTTGTGTTTATATATATATTTTTTTTAAGTATATACTTTATTTAATCGTGTGGTATTCGTGTTGGTATCCGTATTGACAGTTTGTTTCCCTCCTTGCTAGGCATGTATCTCATCGTCATCACCAAGAAGAAGAAGGTGGGGGATCTGCTGGGACATGCAGTGTGGAAGACCCTGGACTGTGAAGTCATCTCATACAAGAAGACAGTTCTGCACTTAACAGACAACCAGGTGAAGTAGAAACTGCAGACACCACTCAGACTGGCCCAGGTTGTGGGGTGTTGGGGAGAAACGGAACAGTTTACCATGGGAATATGTTCATCCTAATCGGTAGATCAAGTCTCATATGCATATGGTTTCGTTTGACTGCAGATTGTATCTTTGGATTAAAGCAATTGCTAAATGCACAGATTGTTGTGAGTGGCAGCAAGTCTGACCAAAGTCATTTAGCCATTTCAGTTCTGTTTGTAAACATTCCTGAATAAATGTTTGACCCTCCCTGGCAGATGCAAGACAACAAGGCCTTCCTGGCCATGATAAACAGCGTGCTGAACACAGACGGATTCTACTTCGCCACAGACTACGACCTGACTCACTCGCTACAGCGCCTTGCCAACACCAGCCCTGAGTTCCAGGAGATGAGTCTACTGGAGAGGGTGAGAGGAGAGAGGGGGTGAGAGGGGACGAGAGGAGAGGGGGAGAGAGGAGAGAGTGGAGAGAGGGGGAGAGAGAGGGAGAGAGGAGAGGAGAGGGGAGGGGAGAGTGAGAGAGGGTCGAAGTGGAGGGGAGAGGGGGAGTGGAGGAGAGGAGAGAAGGGAGGGGAGCAGAGGGTGATAGAGGGGAGGAGGCCAAGAGTGGAGGGAAGGAGGGGTGAGGAGATTGTAAGGGGAGGGAAGGAGAAAAAGGATGGAAGGAGAGAGTGACAGGAGGAAAAGGGAGGCACCATGGAAAGAGAGAGCGAGGGAGGGACGTATGGATGGGAGGGAGACACCAGAGAAAGAGAGAGAGGGAACTTGTCAAGGAAAAGCTTCAGTTGTTGTTTTGAAACAGGAAACTACTAACCTCTTATGAAAACTCAGCTCGGCTGTAGATGTTGTGTCAGTGACAGTGTGTTCCCTCCCCCAGGCTGATCAGCGCTTCGTGTGGAACGGTCACCTTCTGAGAGACTTCATGACCCAACCAGAGGTAGTGGAACATTCTGCCCTCTATCCTACCTAGCAACACGCTTCCTCAGTTACCACACACGTCTATCCTACCTAGCAACACGCTACCTCAGTTACCACACACGTCTATCCTACCTATCAACACGCTACCTCAGTTACCTCACACGTCTATCCTACCTAGCAACACCCTACCTCAGTTACCTCACACGTCTATCCTACCTAGCAACACCCTACCTCAGTTACCTCACACGTCTATCCTACCTAGCAACACCCTACCTCAGTTACCTCACGTCTATCCTACCTAGCAACACCCTACCTCAGTTACCTCACACGTCTATCCAACCTAGCAACACCCTAACTCAGTTACCACACATGTCCATGCTACCTAGCAACACGCTACCTCAGACTTGCTGTCCACCACTGAATATGATTATATTATTATCGTTATGAATATCATCATTAGTAAACACTGAAAAATATTCACACACATCTGCTGTCTGTTATTCTGCGGTAGAGCTGGTAGCAGGCTGGCCCTTGACTCTGACCACTAACACACTGTGCCATACTTTTCTACATGCGATATTCGTACGTCGTTTTGAATCAAAGCGTCCGCTAAATGAATGTAAACGTGGAGTGTCCAGCAGAGCCCCCAGACTGAGCTCTGTTCTTCTCTCCACAGCTGCACAGGTTCGTGTTTCCCATGATGCACGGCTGTATCCTTTCTAGCAGGCTCCTAAACCAGATCAACACAGCGTCACACTCGTCACCATTTCCTGTAAGGCCCGAATGCCCGTAAACACATCAGCCATTCTCAAGTGTTCTCATTCAGATAACCGCGTTATAACTTGATACTTTGTACCTCATAACTTGACCTTATACAGTTCTCTGAAACTGTAGACTTGTAGGTTTTCTTGTCTTGTGTTTGTATATGAACCTAAAGACTGTTAATCTGACTTGCACACCTTGTTTTCTTTCAACGGCTAAGCAGCTTCAGTTTAAGTCTCTCAGATATGCAGTGTATTTTAATCATTCACTAAACCTGCTTCAGATTGTTATTCAACCCAGGGGACTTTTCCCTTCCCAGTCTTGGCTGATATTTTCACAGCAGTGTGTTACTGAGCTATCAAACTCCGAGACAATCATATATGCTATTAGCTTTTTTCAGCACCGGGGGGCGCTGTGTATTAAAGAAAGTCAGAAAATGTGCATTTTCGTAGCTTGTTTGAGGAAAAGGCTGGATGTCATCCGATAACAGTTTTTTCTTGTGTGCGTTTCTCCTGAAACACGCCATTCACTGACAGCGAGGAGCTAGTCTTGGGGGGTGTGTGTGTGTGTGTGTCCTTGACCTCCACGTTTTCCAGTCATGACTATGAAGTGTTGCTGCATCAACGGGAAGGTGTTTGAGTGGAACATCATCTCCAGGAGGAGCTGTTTCAGGGCTGGGGTTCGCTACTATGTCAGAGGTAGACACAGCCCACTCTCTTACGCTCTGAAACACTGTCAGAACCAACGCACTTTCATCCTAGATCTTCTGCTGTGTCTGGTAAGTCGATGATGTTTGTGTGTGTTTATGCGTGTGTGTGTTCTTAGGCATCGACTCGGAGGGCCACGCTGCTAACTTTGTGGAGACAGAGCAGATCGTTCAGTACAACGGGGGCAAGGCCTCCTTCCTGCAGGTGAGTGTCACACAGCAGCTCAGCTCCCCTGGGACCAACAGCTGGAGGGGAGGAGTCACCACGCAGGGGGAGGAGTTACCATGCAGGGGGAGGGGTCAGCATGGAGAGAGAGGAGTTACCACGCAGGGGGAGGAGTCATCCCCGAGGGGGAGGAGTCACCACGCAGGGGGAGGAGTTACCATGCAGGGGGTGGAGTTACCATGCAGGGGGTGGAGTTACCACGCAGGGGGTGGAGTTACCATGCAGGGGGTGGAGTTACCACGCAGGGGGTGGAGTTACCATGCAGGGGGAGGAGTTACCATGCAGGGGGTGGAGTTACCATGCAGGGGGTGGAGTTACCATGCAGGGGGTGGAGTTACCATGCAGGGGGTGGAGTTACCACGCAGGGGGTGGAGTTACCACTCAGGTGGAAGAGTCATCCCCGAGGGGGAGAAGTTACCACGCAGGGGGAGGAGTTACCACTCAGGGGGAGGAGTCAGGTGGCTGAGCGGTGAGGGAATCGGGCTAGTAATCCGAAGGTTGCCAGTTCGATTCCCACTCATGCCAACTGACGTTGTGTCCTTGGGCAAGGCACTTCACCCTACTTGCCTCGGGGGAATGTCCCTGTACTTACTGTAAGTCGCTCTGGATAAGAGCGTCTGCTAAATGACTAAATGTAAATGTACCACCTGTAGCAGCATTCCTGACAGCCCACTGTCCATCAGCCCACTGTCCATCAGCCCACTGTCCATCAGCCCACTGTCCATCAGCCCACTGTCCATCAGCCCACTGTCCATCAGCCCACTGTCCATCAGAGATTGAGGTTGTTCATATTTATCACTCAGGTGAGAGAGACCAGGGGCCTCATGTATAAAAGATTGCGCAGCTTTCATACCAGAAGACGCCAGGTCCTGCGCACCTTTCCTTTATAAATCACAATCAACGTGAGATTGACCGAACGTGAACGAGCCACTGACCCCGCCTTGCCTCCTCCCATAAATGAATATACAGATGGACTATAAATGAGCTCCTGAGGTCATTTCTTTGTCTGAATTAAAATGGCAAAACACACAAAAAATTAAAAAGTCACAGACTGTGAGATCGAGGTTCTAACAGAGGTGGAGGCGAGGAAATGTGTCAACATTGTAGCAACAAAAGAAAGTCGGCGGAGTGGAAAACTGTCACTACAAGCGCCCTTTCTTGTTTTTAACCTGTAGCACTTTGAGATTTAGCTAAATATAAAGTGCATTAAAAATAAAAGTATTATTATAGGGCCGTAAATGCTGTGGGTTCGGAGAACCGGACCATGGCAGAAATGAAGAAGAAGAAATGGTCCGATGTAAAACTTGAAATTAAGAAACGAGTGGTGGCGCATCGTAACAGCATGGCAGCTGTAGTAGGGATGGGAAGATTCACTGGTTCGCATCGATGCATCGGCATAAAAGCTCACGATGCGATGATGTGATGGCCCCGATCAAAAGTGTGCACCGGATACAATGTGGGACGAATCGCGATGCATCGTTTCTAACATTTTGCAAGATATGTCGTGCTGCTATAAAGTACACAGGGAGCACTGCTATAAAGTACACAGGGAGCACTGCTATAAAGTACACAGGGAGCACTGCTATAAAGTACACAGGCAGCACTGCTATAAAGTACACAGGCAGCACTGCTATAAAGTACACAGGGAGCACTGCTATAAAGTACACAGGGAGCACTGCTATAAAGTACACAGGGAGCACTGCTATAAAGTACACAGGGAGCACTGCTATAAAGTACACAGGGAGCACTGCTATAAAGTACACAGGCAGCACTGCTATAAAGTACACAGGGAGCACTGCTATAAAGTACACAGGGAGCACTGCTATAAAGTACACAGGGAGCACTGCTATAAAGTACACAGGCAGCACTGCTATAAAGTACACAGGGAGCACTGCTATAAAGTACACAGGCAGCACTGCTATAAAGTACACAGGGAGCACTGCTATAAAGTACACAGGGAGCACTGCTATAAAGTACACAGGGAGCACTGCTATAAAGTACACAGGGAGCACTGCTATAAAGTACACAGGGAGCACTGCTATAAAGTACACAGGCAGCACTGCTATAAAGTACACAGGGAGCACTGCTAATTTATGTAGTCACCTGAAGAGGCTACATGGTATTTTGTGGAGACGTCTGCCTCCCCCTCGGATTCAGCTATGGCTACAGTCAGTGGCTAGCACCACCGGTACCCCGAGCAAGAACAGGAAGCTATTCTCCCAGAAACAAATCCCTGTTATGTACAACAGAGTAAGACGAGAGATAGCGGAGTCATTGAGAAAAACCTTAAAGTAGGACGTCTGAGTTCAATTTAGTGTGTGAGGTGTTAGTCCAGGAGGACTAACGTGTGGCTGATAGGGGGACTAACGTGTGGCTGATAGGAGGACTAACGTGTGGCTGATAGGAGGACTAACGTGTGTCTGATAGGGGGACTAACGTGTGTCTGATAGGGGGACTAACGTGTGTCTGATAGGGGGACTAACGTGTGTCTGATAGGGGGACTAACGTGTGTCTGATAGGGGGACTAACGTGTGTCTGATAGGAGGACTAACGTGTGGAGGACTAACGTGTGTCTGATAGGAGGACTAACGTGTGTCTGATAGGGGGACTAACGTGTGGCTGATAGGGGGACTAACGTGTGTCTAATAGGAGGACTAACGTGTGTCTGATAGGAGGACTAACGTGTGTCTGATAGGGGGACTAACGTGTGTCTGATAGGGGGACTAACGTGTGTCTGATAGGAGGACTAACGTGTGTCTGATAGGAGGACTAACGTGTGTCTGATAGGAGGACTAACGTGTGTCTGATAGGGGGACTAACGTGTGTCTGATAGGGGGACTAACGTGTGTCTGATAGGAGGACTAACGTGTGGCTGATAGGAGGACTAACGTGTGTCTGATAGGAGGACTAACGTGTGGCTGATAGGAGGACTAACGTGTGTCTGATAGGAGGACTAACGTGTGTCTGATAGGGGGACTAACGTGTGTCTGATAGGGGGACTAACGTGTGGCTGATAGGGGGACTAACGTGTGTCTAGGAGGACTAACGTGTGGCTGATAGGAGGACTAACGTGTGTCTGATAGGAGGACTAACGTGTGTCTGATAGGAGGACTAACGTGTGTCTGATAGGGGGACTAACGTGTGTCTGATAGGAGGACTAACGTGTGGCTGATAGGAGGACTAACGTGTGTCTGATAGGAGGACTAACGTGTGGCTGATAGGGGGACTAACGTGTGGCTGATAGGGGGACTAACGTGTGTCTAATAGGAGGACTAACGTGTGTCTGATAGGAGGACTAACGTGTGTCTGATAGGGGGACTAACGTGTGTCTGATAGGGGGACTAACGTGTGTCTGATAGGAGGACTAACGTGTGTCTGATAGGAGGACTAACGTGTGTCTGATAGGAGGACTAACGTGTGTCTGATAGGAGGACTAACGTGTGTCTGATAGGAGGACTAACGTGTGTCTGATAGGGGGACTAACGTGTGTCTGATAGGAGGACTAACGTGTGTCTGATAGGAGGACTAACGTGTGTCTGATAGGAGGACTAACGTGTGTCTGATAGGAGGACTAACGTGTGTCTGATAGGAGGACTAACGTGTGGCTGATAGGAGGACTAACGTGTGGCTGATAGGAGGACTAACGTGTGGCTGATAGGGGGACTAACGTGTGTCTGATAGGAGGACTAACGTGTGGCTGATAGGGGGACTAACGTGTGTCTAATAGGAGGACTAACGTGTGGTCCTTCCCAGACTCGTGGATCCATCCCCTTCTACTGGTCCCAGAGGCCCAACCTGAAGTACAAACCCAAACCACAGATCAGCAAAACCATCAACCACGTAAGTTCCCTGTCGCTACGCTAACGCTAACTTAGGGGAAGAGGAGCTGTCAGACTGTCGGCCAGCTGACACGCTGACAGCATGAGCTGTGTGTGTGTGACAGGACAGGTGGAGGTGTGTGTGTGACAGGACAGGTGGAGGTGTGTGTGAGACAGGACAGGTGGAGGTGTGTGTGTGTGACAGGACAGGTGGAGGTGGAGGTGTGTGTGTATGACAGGGCAGGTGGAGGTGTGTGTGTGTGTGTGTGTGAGACAGGACAGGTGGAGGTGTGTGTGTGTGTGTGACAGGACAGGTGGAGGTGTGTGTGTATGACAGGACAGGTGGCGGTGTGTGTGACAGGACAGGTGGAGGTGTGTGTGTGACAGGGCAGGTGGAGGTGTGTGTGTGTGACAGGGCAGGTGGCGGTGTGTGTGACAGGACAGGTGGAGGTGTGTGTGACAGGACAGGTGGAGGTGTGTGTGTTTGACAGCGCAGGTGGAGGTGTATGTGTGTGACAGGACAGGTGGAGGTGTTTGTGTGACAGGGCAGGTGGAGGTGTGTGTGTGACAGGGCAGGTGGAAGTGTGTGTGTGTGACAGGGCAGGTGGAAGTGTGTGTGTGTGACAGGGCAGGTGGAAGTGTGTGTGTGTGTGACAGGGCAGGTGGAAGTGTGTGTGTGTGACAGGGCAGGTGGAGGTGTGTGTGTGACAGGGCCGCTTGTGTTTGTCTTGCAGCTGGACGGTTTTCAGAGACACTTTGACTCTCAGATCATCCTGTATGGGAAGCAGGCCATCCTGAACCTGGTGAGTCTCTACACCTACCTTCTGGTACACACACACACCTACCTGCTGGTACACACACACACACACACACACACACACACACACACACACACACACACACACACACACACACACACACACATCTACCTGCTGGTACACACACACACACACCTACCTGCTGGTACACACACACACCTACCTGCTGGTACACACACACACCTACCTGCTGGTACACACACACTCCTACCTGCTGGTACACACACACACACACACCTACCTGCTGGTACACACACACACACCTACCTGCTGGTACACACACACACACAGCTACCTGCTGGTACACACACACACCTACCTGCTGGTACACACACACACCTACCTGCTGGTACACACTCACACCTACCTGCTGGTACACACACACACACACACACCTACCTGCTGGTACACACACACACACACACCTACCTGCTGGTACACACACACACCTACCTGCTGGTACACACACACACACCTACCTGCTGGTACACACACACACCTACCTGCTGGTACACACACACACACACACATCTCTAGAGCTGTAACCCTCTTTCATCACACAGAGTACACACACATCTCAGAGTTGTGATCGATCCTTGTCTGGCCTGCTTCCCAGATAAACCAGAAGGGCTCAGAGAAACCTCTAGAACTGGCCTTCAACAAGATGGTGTCTAGCCTGGGCAACGGCATGGTCAAGTAAGTCCAGTTAAGAGTGTACGTGCCAGCATCTGGCCTCCTCACAAGTGGATAACTTGAGAACAGATCAGAAACTAATTTTCCTTCCGTTTCACCCGTTTCTCTCTAGATACATAGCGTTTGACTTCCATAAGGAGTGCAGTCGTATGCGCTGGCATCGTCTGCAGATACTGGTGGACATGGTGGCAGAGATGCAGGAAGAGTTTGGGTAAGGGGAACTAAGAATGCTTCCTGTATGTGACAGGTACTTCCTGTGTGTGACCCCTAGTTCCTGTGTGACAGGTACTTCCTGTGTGTGACCCCTAGTTCCTGTGTGACAGGTACTTCCTGTGTGTGACCCCTAGTTCCTGTGTGACAGGTACTTCCTGTGTGTGACCCCTAGTTCCTGTGTGACAGGTACTTCCTGTGTGTGACCCCTAGTTCCTGTGTGACAGGTACTTCCTGTGTGTGACCCCTAGTTCCTGTGTGACAGGTACTTCCTGTGTGTGATCCCTAGTTCCTGTGTGTGACTCCTACTTCTTGTGTGACAGGTACTTCCTGGTGGACTCTGAGGGGAAGGTTTTGGTGCAGCAGGAGGGAATGTTCCGGAGTAACTGTATGGATTGTCTGGACCGGACCAACGTGATTCAGAGCCTGCTGGCTCGGCGTTCTCTGCAATCTCAGCTGGAGGTGGGTATCGCCATGGATACCACCCGTACCCCAGTTACCCTGACAACCCCAACCAATCAAAATCAGAATGGGTTTTATTCGCCATGAAAGTTTGCACAAGGAATTTGCTTTGGCAGGAAGGTGCAAACATTAAACATATATCATTGATCTTATATAGTGCTTTCTACTACTCAAGTACTCAAGGTCGCGCTACAGATTCCAGCATTCATTCAGACACAGTCAAACCGGTGGTGGTACAGAAGCGTGGCTGCCAGTCAGCGCCTACGGCCCACTCCAGGTGTTAAAGATGTAGCTGAACACCGGAGACAGCTGGTCAGCGCAGTGCTTGAGGGTGGCTGGAGAGACAGTCCGGCTTAGCTGCTTTGCGGGGATTCTGTCTCTTGAAAAGTCTGTTGACTTCACCTTCCTGAATGGAGAGAGTTGTCACTGTAGAGGGGGGGAGGTGGGAGGCCTCCTGGGTGGGAAGGGGTAGTTCAGGACTGTCCAATTGTCTTTCAAATCTGCAGTAGAACTCATTCAGGTCGTTGGCCAGACGGGAGTCGTTAGTGGAGTGGGGGGCTCTGGGCTTGTAGTTGGTAATCTGCCTGAGCCCTCTCCAGACAGAAGCAGAGTCGTTTGCAGAGAATTGGTGTTTTAGTCTCTCAGAGTACAGTCGTTTAGCCTCCCTCACCGCCTTGCTAAACCTGTTCTTCGACTCCTTGAAGCTGTCTTTGTCCCCACTCCTAAACGCGGCCTCTTTCTCTGACCTCAACTTTCTGAGTTTAGCTGTAAACCAGGGCTTGTCGTTGTTGTAGCTCACCCTGGTGCGTGTTGGTATACAGCAGTCCTCACAGAAGCTGATGTATGATGTCACAGCCTCTGTGAGTTCATCCAGACTATTGGTAGCAGTCGTGAACATGTCCCAGTCAGTGCAGTCCAAGCACGCCCGCAGATCCTCCATAGCTTCACTGGTCCACTGTTTTGATGTCCTCACAGCAGGCTTACAGCGCTTTAGCTTCTGCCTGTATGCAGGAATCAGGTGGACCATGGCGTGGTCAGAGTGACCCAGTGCAGCCCCTCCTCCTCCCCCAGCCCCTCCTCCCCCCAAGCCCCTCCTCCCCCCAAGCCCCTCCTCCCCCCAAGCCCCTCCTCCCTCCAAGCCCCTCCTCCCCCCCAGCCCCTCCTCCTCCCCCAGCCACACCTCCACCAGCCCCTCCTCTCCAGCCCCACCTCCTCCACCAGCCCCTCCTCCACCAGCCCCACCTCCTCCACCAGCCCCTCCTCCCCAGCCCCTCCTCCTCCACCAGCCCCTCCTCCCACAGCCCCTCCTCCACCAGCCCCTCCTCCTCCCCCAGCCCCTCCTCCTCCCCAGACCCTCCTCCTCCACCAGCCCCTCCTCCACCAGCCCCTCCTCCTCCACCAGCCCCTCCTCCTCCCCCAGCCCCTCCTCCTCCACCAGCCCCACCTCCTCCACCAGCCCCTCCTCCCCAGCCCCTCCTCCTCCACCAGCCCCTCCTCCCACAGCCCCTCCTCCCACAGCCCCTCCTCCTCCCCCAGCCCCTCCTCCTCCCCAGCCCCTCCTCCCCAGCCCCACCTCCTCCACCAGCCCCTCCTCCCCAGCCCCTCCTCCACCAGCCCCTCCTCCTCCCCAGCCCCTCCTCCACCAGCCCCTCCTCCCCCTCACCAGGAGTGAATGATTCTCAGTGTGTGTCTACAATAGTGGACTTTGAATATGTTCAGTCTGTATCTGGGCAGGGGAATTGTAAAGTGTGTTATGAGGTTGGAGGCCAGGCTGTTTGACCCACAGTGATAACAGAGGTCAAAGGTCAACACGGGATGAACTTGTCTGTCAACACCCATCTTAGGTTAACGAGGTAGGAAAGTTGGAGAGAGAAATAAACATTTACAGTTTATTCAGCTGACGCTGTTAACCGACGCGACATGCAGGTGCATGTGGAGGGTAAAGCAGGAAATAAAGGATCAGCAGTGCACAGTTTGAACAGGATTTCTCTGGAAAGAGGCGATGAACGGTCTGTGTTTCCAAGACAGTACAAACAGGACCGTTTAGATTTTATTGATGTGTGATGTATCCCCGGAGCCACTGATGAAGGGCTGGGCGATAAATTGATTAAAAAAAATATTGTCAAAGTAATGACTTCCCTCAATAAAGATACTGTGACATTAATTAATTTTCAATAATGTTGATGTGGAGGAATGGCATACGCCCACTAAAATACACTGAGCACCTCAAGTGGAGTAGCTAATATTAACCGCGGAAAATGAGTCTTATTGCCGAAAACAGTGACAGCGATAGACATGACGAGGGAGCAACTTCCAATGAAGAAAGGATTGATAAAAAGGGTTTGTCTTCAGTTATTTGGAAGTGGTTTGGCTTTTTGAAATACGACAAAGAGCAGAGCAATGTTTGGTGCAAATTGTGTCGTAAACCAAGTCTTGTAACGACAAACCGAGTGATTTTGCTTAAGCAAAATCACTCGTTGGAACATGCAGAAAGTGATAAAAAGCAAGGTTTTAAAAAGCTTAAGTTACTTGACCCCAGGTACGTGCTCCCTGGCAGCAAACATTTCTCTCACACCGCGCTGCCTAAACTTTATGCCAAGTGTAGGGAAAAGTTGAGGAAGAGACTTATTTTGCTACTTCTACGGATCTGTGGGCTATCGTCTTTATGATCGTTATCGAATGGAAATATAAATATCTATCGTGATAATTTTTTACCCATCTCGCTCAGCCCTAGCCTGGCTCTTCCCTCCTACGTACTTCCACTCAATTTAGATTTTGCTTCTGTACTAGGTCTGGGCATGAGGTACGTAAGTCAGATGTCTCCGGTTAATGTTCTACCTGTCCAATCAGCGAACAGAGGGAGTGGCTGAGAACGATGACGTTGATGTCGTGCGCTAGTTTGTGTTGTAGTTCCGTAATGGCGGCGGAGAAATATGCGAGCGAAGCCATTCGGTCCATTTTGGCAACGCTGTCGAATATCCAGAAGTTAAAGCCGGAGCAAGAACAATCTTTGATCCCCACGGGGTTCGTTTGATTTTCCAGCTAGCTCTGTTACTCGTGAAGGAGTTGGCTAAAGCGAACGCTAGCGATTGGTTATGGCAGATCCAGAGTGGCTCTGGGCAGATCCAATAGTTTTAAACTTCAACAGAGTACCCGCCTTCAAGGAAGTTAACGCTTGTCAATGGAGCGAGCCCAGACTCTCTGTACAAATGAAATGTACGAGTGTCTGGTTAGGACCAGGCTATCCCAGCCCTACACTGATGTCACTTCCTCTCAGACTGCTCCACTGCAGATGAAAGTGTTGCACTGGGCCTTCTTCTATTCCAGACAAACATACCTTTTAAAAGTTGCTTTGGGTAAAAGTCAGTGTTTCCCCTACCATTATATTAGGGGGGTGCCCCGCCTCTGTGCCACCCTGTGTCCCTGTCACCCTGTGCCCCTGTCACCCTGTGCCCCTGTCACCTTGTGCCCCTGTCACCCTGTGCCCCTGTCACCCTGTGCCCCTGTCACCCTGTGCCCCTGTCACCTTGTGCCCCTGTCACCCTGTGCCCCTGTCACCCTGTGCCCCTGTCACCTTGTGCCCCTGTCACCCTGTGCCCCTGTCACCCTGTGCCCCTGTCACCTTGTGCCCCTGTCACCCTGTGCCCCTGTCACCTTGTGCCCCTGTCACCCTGTGCCCCTGTCACCCTGTGCCCCTGTCACCTTGTGCCCCTGTCACCTTGTGCCCCTGTCACCCTGTGCCCCTGTCACCCTGTGCCCCTGTCACCTTGTGCCCCTGTCACCCTGTGCCCCTGTCACCTTGTGCCCCTGTCACCTTGTGCCCCTGTCACCCTGTTCCCCTGTCACCTTGTGCCCCTGTCACCCTGTGCCCCTGTCACCCTGTCACCCTGTGCCCTTGTCACCCTGTGCCCCTGTCACCCTGTGCCCCTGTCACCCTGTGCCCCTGTCACCCTGTGCCCCTGTCACCCTGTGCCCCTGTGACCTGCGTGCTGTCTCCTGTCCCCAGAGGCTGGGCGTGCTGTATGGGGGTCAGAGCATCGAGGAGCAGGCGGACTTTGAGAAGATCTACAAGAACGGTGAGCTTCAGTAGAGAGCTGGCTGACCATCGGCTCCATCTTCTCCTGCTCTTCTCACCTCCTCATTTGATACCTCTCCCTCATCCTCTCCCTGCCTCTCATCCCCTCCCTCTCATCCCTCTCTCTCCCTTACTCATCGTCCCTCCCTCCCTCACATCCTCTCCCCCTCTCCCTCCCTCTCCCCCTCTCTCTCTCTCTCTGCAGCTTGGGCAGATAATGCTAATGCGTGTGCCAAACAGTACGCAGGAACGGGCGCTTTGAAAACAGACTTCACCAGGTGAGCAGGGCACCTGTGTGTGTCTGGAGTCTGAGAGCTTCCGTGTGTGTGTGTGTGTGTGTGTGTGTGTGTGTGAGAGAGAGAGTGTGTGTGTGGGTTGACTGCTAGTCCTGTGCTCGTCTCCAGGACAGGGAAGATAACCTGTGTGTGTGTGTGTGTGCGCTCCAGGACAGGGAAGAGAACTCAGTGGGGGCTGGTGATGGATGGCTGGAACTCCATGATCAGATACTACAAGAACAACTTCTCAGATGGTTTCAGACAGGTGCGTGTACCTGTGTGTGTACCTGTGTGTGTGTGTGTGTGTGTGTACCTGTGTGTGTGTGTGTGTACCTGTGTGTGTGTGTGTACCTGTGTGTGTGTGTGTACCTGTGTGTATGTGTGTGTACCTGTGTGTGTCTGTGTATGTGTACCTGTGTGTGTGTGTGCGTGTACCTGTGTGTGTGTGTGTACCTGTGTGTGCGTGTACCTGTGTGTGTGCGTGTTTTTGTTCAAAGGACCTGTTTCGTATCTTAAGTTTGTATTTTTATACATTTTATTTATCAGAAACTGCATTGACATATTATTTTAGTGAGGAAATAATAACAGGAGTCAGGTGGCTGAGCAGTTAGGGAATCGGGATATTAATCAGAAGGTTGCTGGATTGATTCCTGGCCATGTCAAATGACGTTGTGTCCTTGGGAAGGCACTTAACCTTACTTGCCTCGGGGAATGTCCCTGTACTTAGTCGCTCTGGATAAGAACTTCTGCTAAAAGTGACTAAATGTAAACTACAAATAACTACTGTTATTCAGTTAGGGAAATCAGTTTGTTTTGTTACGCGTTTCTGAATTTTTAAAATATGTTTTTATATTTGCTGATATCGGAAAATTTGATTTTTAAATCACCAAATATTTGTATCGGTATTGGCCTTAAAAATTCTTTATCGGTCGGCCTCTAGCGTGTACCTGTGTGTGTGCGTGTACCTGTGTGTGTGCGTGTACCTGTGTGTGTGTGTGTACCTGTGTGCGTGAACTTGTGTGTCTTTGTGTGTGTGCGTGCTTGTGTGTTGTCAGTGTCTCCTATGAGCGTCATCAAGCCCCTCCTCTCCCTGGCAGGACTCTATCGACCTGTTCCTAGGCAACTACGCCGTAGACGAGGCAGACATGACCACGCCCCTCCACGAACCCAAAGACTGGAAGTTCCTGACGGTGAGATCTGATTGGTTGTCGTGTTGCTTATGGAGTGTGGTGTTGATCTGAAGCAGTGTCAGGTTAACAACTGTGGCTAACCTCTCTCTTCTCTTCCTCCTCCTCTCCTCCATGATCCTCCTCTCCTCCTCCATGATCCTCCTCTCCTCCTCCATGATCCTCCTCCCTCCCTCCTCCTCTCCTCCATGATCCTCCTCCCTTCCTCCTCTCCTCCTTCATGATCCTCCTCCCTCCCTCCTCCTCTCCTCCATGATCCTCCTCCCTTCCTCCTCTCCTCCTCCATGATCCTCCTCCCTCCCTCCTCCTCTCCTCCATGATCCTCCTCCCTCCCTCCTCTCCTCCTCCATGATCCTCCTCCCTCCCTCCTCCTCTCCTCCATGATCCTCCTCCCTTCCTCCTCCTCCCTTCCTCCTCTCCTCCTCCATGATCCTCCTCCCTTCCTCCTCTCCTCCTCCATGATCCTCCTCCCTCCCTCCTCCTCTCCTCCATGATCCTCCTCCCTTCCTCCTCCTCCATGATCCTCCTCCATGATCCTCCTCTCCTCCAGTTGCCCATCATCATGGTGGTAGCGTTCTCAATGTGTATCATCTGCCTGCTGATGGCTGGTAAGATGACCTGACTTCATACACATGCAGAGCCACACTGACACCCCAAAACACACACACATGCACACACACTGTCACCTCCGAACACACACACACACTTTCACCTCCGAACATACACACACAGTCACCTCCACACACACACACACACATAGTCACCTCCGAACACACACACACAGTCACTTCCGAACACACACACACAGTCACCTCCACACACACACACACAGTCACCTCCGAACACACACACACAGTCACCTCCGAACACACACACACAGTCACCTCCGAACACACACACACAGTCACCTCCACACACACACACAGTCACCTCCGAACACACACACACAGTCACCTCCACACACACACACACAGTCACCTCCGAACACACACACACAGTCACCTCCGAACACACACACACAGTCACCTCCACACACACACACACAGTCACCTCCGAACACACACACAGTCACCTCCGAACACACACACAGTCACCTCCGAACACACACACAGTCACCTCCGAACACACACACAGTCACCTCCGAACACACACACAGTCACCTCCGAACACACACACACAGTCACCTCCACACACACACACACAGTCACCTCCGAACACACACACACAGTCACCTCCGAACACACACACACAGTCACCTCCACACACACACACAGTCACCTCCGAACACACACACACAGTCACCTCCGAACACACACACACAGTCACCTCCACACACACACACACACAGTCACCTCCGAACACACACACACAGTCACCTCCGAACACACACACACAGTCACCTCCACACACACACACACACAGTCACCTCCACACACACACAGTCACCTCCGAACACACACACACAGTCACCTCCGAACACACACAGTCACCTCCACACACACACAGTCACCTCCACACACACACACAGTCACTTCCGAACACACACACACAGTCACCTCCGAACACACACACACAGTCACCTCTAAACACGCATATGAAGACAATATTGACCCCCCCCCCCCCCCCCCCAGGTGACACGTGGACTGAGACGCTGGCCTACGTGCTGTTCTGGGGCTCGGCCAGCGTGGTGACCGGGGGGGTCATCCTCTTCAACGGCCGGGACTTTGTGGACGCGCCCAAGCTGGTGCAGAAGGAGAAGATGGACTGAATGTGTGTGTGTGGAGAGCAGCTGGGCCCCGCCCACATATCATCATCATCCTCCTCCTCCTCCTCATCGCTCTACCCCCATCATCAGCGGGCCTGGAGCCTGTACTGACCCCGCAGGAGGAAGGGGAGGAGGAGGTGCTGGATGAGGAGGAGAGGGCGGGGCCAGATCAAGGTCACGTGTTGAACGATGCTGGGCGACCCAGAGACGTGTCACTGGCCTGCTGCTCCCCACACAGATGCTGCGCTGGCAGGACGGGCGCCACCCTGTCCAGAGAAGCCACCGGAACACCCAGTTCCTCATTGAACCGTGGAACCCATAGCTACAGACATGGGAACAAATGTTCCTGCTGCTGCGTGCACACAGCAGGGCACCAAGGAAACTGTGTTCTGTGTTTTTCCATTTTTATCATTTTTGCCTGTTCTTTTGGTTGTTTGTTAAATGTTGCCAACATCATGTCACCTCCCTGTACTGTTGCCATGCTAGGTATTTGTGCCCTTGCACCTGATTGGTCCGTATTGACCGATCTGCAGTGTCTTAGGTTAAAGGTAGCCCTGTGATTGGCCAAGGCTTTGGCCTCCCTCAATTAACTGTCCATTGAGAGAGAAGGGTTAGGTTTTCACACAGTTATGGTTACCGGCAGTCACTGCGGCTGATTTCTGTTGAGTAGCTAGCGCAGCAGCCTGCGTCTGGACTGGAGAACGGCAGCCAAACTGATCCTCGTCTCCATGTAAATAACAACTCAAACCAGAGGGTGGGGATGATCCATCTCTGGCACGTACCACCTGCCTGGGTCACACCCGCTGATCTGACAATGTAATTTAAAGAAACTACAAAGAATATGTAATATTGTTATAATCAAATGGATGCTCTCTGCCACACGTGTCTTGGCTCTTCAGCTGTGATGGTCCAGACTTACAGTTCGATGGTCCAACATTAAACTGGCAGATGATGACCGATGATCATGAATGACTGCTGGTTCTGTTTTGCTTATATACTGAAACCGCTCACGTGCTTTTATCAGACCTGAATCAGAGATCCTGGTTGCAGGACTCCTTGATGAAGATAGACCTGCCGCATTCAAATCACTTGGAGTTTGACCCCATGTGCCACATGACCTAATCCAGCCATCCAGCCCCCCTGCATTCCCTCCTGCAACGCCACACGCAACCTCAGATCAGCACGTAGAACCAGGCTCCTGTGTTTGGGCCTCAGATCAGCACGTAGAACCAGGTTACTGTGTTTGGGCCTCAGATCAGCACGTAGAACCAGGCTCCTGTGTTTGGCCCTCAGATCAGCACGTAGAACCAGGTTACTGTGTTTGGGCCTCAGATCAGCACGTAGAACCAGGCTCCTGTGTTTGGGCCTCAGATCAGCATGTAGAACCAGGTTACTGTGTTTGGGCCTCAGATCAGCACGTAGAACCAGGCTCCTGTGTTTGGGCCTCAGATCAGCAGGTAGAACCAGGCTCCTGTGTTTGGGCCTCAGATCAGCACGTAGAACCAGGCTCCTGTGTTTGGGCCTCAGATCAGCAGGTAGAACCAGGCTCCTGTGTTTGGGCCTCAGATCAGCACGTAGAACCAGGCTCCTGTGTTTTGGGCCTCAAGGTACATTAGGTTTTCAGATGAGGCCAACTTTAACTTTAAAAGAAAGCAAGGAGGAACTTTCTAGAAACACGGTCTTGAAGGCTTGTCCTCAGACTGCCCTGGAGAACCACAAGTTCACAGTCTAATCATGTTTAACAGTCAAGCGTTTGAAGCATTCAGAACATGAATGGAGCACTTAAGGAAGCGTGTTATCTTTATGGACACATGCGGTCATTAATAAGATTCTGATAACAGGTATTCTTATAAACTGATATATATTTGACTGTAGTCTTATCAATGTGTTAAGTAAAGGGCCCTCATTCAGATATTTTCCATAGTGGTATCAGGATGGTTATCATTCAGTCCTCTGAGATAAGGGATGCTGGGTTTATGATCATGTGTACCCATCTAATTATAGAGGCCATATCATTTATTAGAACAATAAGAGTTGAAAACTGGTCAGAGTTGGCACGTGGGGGCAATAAACAACAACATTCAGGTGCCGACCAGGGCACGTGCTGAGCAGGTCGGATCTGGGAAACAGGGTAATGAGGAACTAGTTGACTGCCGATCATTGCTGTTGAAGAGTTACATTAGCCACCTCCATTTGTGAAACTTGCATCTGTTTAAGTTAAGTATCTCATTTGCAGTTCCTGACACGGATTTGACATAACTGAGCTGGCTTTGGCTGTAACCTGGAGGGTCAAGCCAGGGGAGAAAGCAGGCTTAACATGCCACCTCCGATTAGACTCGGGTGGGAGTAGAGAGAGAGATGGAGGGGGAGAGGGAGAGATGGAGAGAGAGTGGGTAGATATGGAGGGTGAACCGAGAGAGACAAAAAGGGAGAGAGAGACTTAAGCCAATTAGTAAAACGTTGCGTTCTGTGTAAATACTGTGAGGATTAACAGAAACGGAATGTGGGCCGATTAGGAACTGTACTCTGTCCAGGGTTTAACAAAGGGCATTGTTGGGGTTAAATGCTATATTGTTATGAAATAAAGACATCATGTTTCTAATCACTCATGTTGCTCTCTCTAGTTTCACGATCATCCCCATGCACCGGGTATTCCTCCGGGTCTAGATTGGAAAGTGTAAAGAAAGAGATAGTAGAGGACAGACAGACAAAGTACAGTGTTTACTGCTTAGATACAACATACCCTGCATACATACAGTGGACTGAATGAGGTCAACATACTATAAATAAGAACAGAGAATACTATAGTACCACTGGCATAGTCGATGCAGGAATCCAAGATGCTATTACTGTAAGACGTACAGTTTACTGCATGTACTGAAGATGCTATGAGTACTGCCGGTCTTCTGCATGGGACCACAGGAGACAGAAGTGTGTTCTGTCCTGACTGGAGATCTCCCAGAGGAATGTGCCGTCAGCAGTGGCTGAAGAATGTCCCGTCTTGGTTTGTTCGCTACAACGGTGTAAAGAATCAATATTTAACTTGGCCTTGGCGAGACGTCCAGACAGAACGGACCACCTCACATCATCGTCCACTGCCCTCTGGGAGGTTTTCCTTACACAGTGAGTCTGGGGGTAACTAACTTCAGCCCTCAGGGTGGGGTAACAGTCTGGGGTAACTAACTTCAGCCCTCTGGGTGGGGTAACAGTGAGGTAACAGTCTGGGGTAACTAATGTCAGCCCTCTGGGTGGGGTAACAGTGTGAGGTGACAGTCTGGGGTAACTAACTTCAGCCCTCAGGGTGGGGGTAACAGTCTGGGGTAAACTAACTTCAGCCCTCAGGGTGGGGTAACAGTGGGGGTAACAGTCTGGGGTAACTAACTTCAGCCTCAGGGTGGGGTAACAGTGGGGTAACAGTCTGGGATAACTAACTTCAAGCCCTCAGGGGTGGCTAACAGTGGGGGTAAACAGTCTGGGGTAACTAACGTCAGCCCTCAGGGTGGGGAAACAGTGAGGTGACAGTCTGGGGGTAACTAACGTCAGCCCTCTGGGTGGGGTAACAGTCTGGGTAACTAACTTCAGCCCTCAGGGTGGGGGTAACAGTGAGGTGACAGTTCTGGGGGTAACTAACGTCAGCCCTCTGGTGGGGGTAACAGTGAGGTGACAGTCTGGGGTAACTAACGTCAGCCCTCTGGGTGGGGGTAACAGTCTGGGGTAACTAACGTCAGCCCTCCAGGGTGGGGTAACAGCAGAATAAGCTGATCTTCCCCCTAACATGCATGGACACATATTGGCTGGGCAGGGTTGTTTCTCACACTGGTACAGTTTGGTGGTTGTGTAGGTGTCTAGTAAATCTACACTGTGTACACTATAATAAATACATTCTTTTAAGGTTGTTTGTCAATGTCCGTAAGAAGGACAATTCATTCAGCTCAATGTCCACACTACAATCTAAGCCCAGTGGTCTTCAAACCCAGCCTCCCTGCCCTGCATGTTTCTACATGTTTCCCTGCTCCAATACACCTGATTCAGATGAACGGGGGCAACTGCCAGCCTTCTGCTGGGCTTGATCATTAACACTTTTGAAAATGGGGATTTAATATGATTGGCCGGCAAGTGCAAAAAGAGCTTTTCTGGTTTGTTGTGGGGGGTCTGTACAGTGAGGCTGAGGTGGGAGAGAGAAGGGATCAGTACACATAATACTAAACCGTTTTAATTTCTTTACAGATCATAAAACAAGACATATCAAAAATATACATGGCTACTTCCTCTAATCTCGACATGATTAATCACACATCTTGCATGGAGAAAAGAGAGCTGAAGATCCAACTAAAGTAAGAATATTATTTATGTTTGTTTATTTCTATTGGAAACTCAACACCATATTATTTTCTTGTTCCAAGAAACCGTTTGGATCCTAACCCTTCCTGCTCTCTCTGGTCCAGGGGGACTGGACGGAGAAACAAAGACTACATTCTGATGTCCGCTGACAAAGCAATTATAAAACATACACTAAGTGCTCACAGCTTCACAGACCCTGCAGTATTAAACACAGTGGTGTCATCTGACAGCCCTCGCAAAGTCAGTTATGTGGGTTTAAATGTGACTGTATGAAGCTGGTCCAGCAACGGCTCACACTGAGATGTCACCTGGCTGCTTCCTGCCAGGAATACAGGCCCACCGGGTCAAACAGAGGTACGTGGGACTCAAACAACTTCAAAATAGCTCAAGCAGTCCTCACTGTCTGAAAATAGAAATATTTGTTTCGCAAATGCGGAGATGGGAAACCTGCAGCTGGGTTTGTGTGTCACAGTGTCCAGTGAAGATACATCCTTCTGTTTGTTCACTGCACCCAGAGAACAGACAAGATACAAAAGGACATTGGCGCTCTTAAAAGTAGTTCAAATACATGATTTGGTGATTTCACTTTACAGTCCACTATGTACCAGGTATTAACCTCAGAGATTTCCTGTGGAATGGCAGAATAATTATTTCCTTTATAAAGGATTATTAATGTACAAATCTCAAAGCAATCCTTTGGCTTGCTCTGGAGTTCATTGGCACGAGCATGAGGAGGTTTTTACATGCTTTTGTTTGTATTCCTTCTGTTGTGATAATATACTAAACTAAGCATGTCTACGTATCATTTGGCACCAAGTGATTTTTAGATGTTATAAACTCTTTCTAAATTACTTTCTTTCCAATAAGTCCCAGCATGAATCGAAACCAGCGTTATCACCATAAAGCGCCTTGTAACTCCTGGACTGTAAAATAGGATATTTCACAGGATCCTGTTCAGAGTACAAACCAACGTAAAACATATTTACAGATTTACAGAATTATTGTTAATTGTTAATTAATGGTTAAGATAGCCTCAATGTTCACATTACTGAAAATAAAAGTATGGAAAACAAGTTTGTCACCATGATAGCTTGAATCCTTTTAAAAGGAGTGGCCATACACAAGCAACACTAGTAAACAGATATGTACAGAACCTTGATTAAGGGTACGTAGCGTCACATGTGTGGGAGGGGGGGGGGGGGGGGGGGGGGGGGGGGGGTTACTGGAAACCGCTGAGAGGAAGTGTAAGACGCTTTACAAGGATTTTTAAAAAGTCCTTTGGGACTAAAGTGTCCCTTCTTCCACACAGAATAGCAACGCATCAAAAAGCTCGATGGTGACAAAGACATGTCACTTTACACACAAGCAGAAAGTGTACAAACCTCCAAATGCAAACATTATTGTGCTTCTGTGGATACAATTAGAGACAGTACCAACAAAACAAAGCAAAAAATCACTAAATCGCTTGGTCAGAAAGACGTCAGATATGAAGGTGTTTTACAACTGTGATCCTTAGTCTACTGTCTTAGTAAACAATAGTAGTAAAATATACCACTCAGGGGATTGGTGGGGAGAGGCCCACCATGCAGACCAGGCACAGTGCTTAGGAACAACCTTCTGGAGACAAGCCGGGGTGGAGGCGGGGGTACACTGCTGCATCTCCCCCCCCTCACAAACCTCCCCCTGCACCTCCTCCTCTTCTCCTCCCCCCTCTTCCCCTTCCCCCCCTGCACCTCCTCCTTCACCCCACCTTAATCTCCCC